>NW_023270447.1:91536161-91542741 GCF_011800145.1 Mirounga leonina | reverse complement strand
AGAGGGAACACAAGCAGGGGGAGTGGGAGAGGGAGAAGCAGGCTTCCCGCGGAGCAGGGAGCCCGATGTGGGGCTCGATCCCAGGACCCTGGGACCATGACCTGAGCCGAAGGCAGATGCTTAACGACTGAGCCACTCAGGTGCCCCCAGGTTTGGCAGTCTTAAAGCTGTTCATAGCACACAGGGTTGTGCATTAGGCAACGCAGAGCTTTTCCCTCCATCTGACCCAAATTCATACCGCTCAGGGGTGGACGTGGACAAGCACCTCAGGTTTCAAGATTTTTATTTATTAGAGAGAGAGAGAGGAGGGGCAGAGGGAGAGGGGGAAACAGACTCCCCACAGAGCAGGGAGCTTGATGCGGGGCTCGATCCCAGGACCCCAAGATTGTGGCCTGAGTCGAAGGCAGACGCTTAACCGACAGAGCCACCCAGGCGCCCCTCTCCACGTTTGTTTCTTAAGGTGGGCTTCACTGTGGAGCCTGAGGAGCGACTCCACCTGAACTAATTTTCCTCCAGGCAACTTGATGGAAACAAAGTTTTATGTGGCAGATAATGAGAAGTACAGCTGTAAAATCCTAAAGGGATGAAAATAATTTCCGAAGAGATCTTGAAAATCTGTTAGAATGAGAAAGTCACATTGATTCCTTCAATTATGATGAGGAACATGCGTCTGTAACATGCATTTTAATAGGCATTAAAGACATTTTAATGACAAAACAACTTAAAAGTTGATAAACGTGTCTTTTGTTGGTACGCAGCAGAGATTTTTGGGGGGTGGGGCAGTGGGGGTTTGGAGGATCATTAACACCAGGTTGCTTTATTAGCTACTGTGTTGCCCTGAATATTTTAGCAGCTGTAAAGTTCAGACTGGGTGCCCGAGGATTTGGGTGTGACTGTGCATAGGGTCTGATGTTGAGGGAAGAATGAGAACATCTGTTTCAGAAGTAGGCTGATGTCAAACCCCAGCACAGTGGTGTCCAGCAACAAACATCACATGACTCAGAACACTAGTTATTCCTGCTCAAAGCAATGTGGCTTGAGAACAGGGCAAAGAAGTCTGAGAATGTAGCGTCATAAGAACTTGGGCCTGGTCGGGGAGAAAGCCATAGGTCACCTGGTGCGGGAAATCAGGTGCCTTTTAGGGCTCTGTCTTTGGAGACATTTTTGGCCAGAATTTTGTCTCTTGGTGCAACCGTCGTGCTAACTCTGATACTGAGAAAGAGGCACCAGCTGGTCTAACAACCTTGAACAACGGCTGGTTCTGAGGCTGGCCAGCTGGATGTGGCACGTGACCATTGCTCCTTAGCAGTTCCACCCACCGATTATGTGGCAGTTAATAATAGTAGCTTATAGATATTCAGACTTCCAACGTGCCAGACACCATGTTCAACGTCCTACCTGGACTTCTATATTAGCTTTCCATTGCGGCATAACCAATTACCAAATTGAACAGCTTAAAGGGATAACCTGTTTTTTATCTCATAGTTTCTATGGGTCAGAAGTCCAGGTAGGGCTTAGCTGGGTCCTCTGCACAGGGTCCCACCAGGCTGCAGTCATGGTGTCAGCTGGGCTGTGTTCGCATCAGAGGCTTGACTGAGGAGGGATCAGTGCCTGCTTTTCCTTGCGTGGTTGGCAGAATTCATTTCCTTGCAATTACAGAGCTCATGGAGACTTTCTTCTTCATGGCCATCAAAAGAGAGCCTGCCACTTGGAATCTCTGACCTCAGGGAGGGCTCCTGTCTTCTTTTTAAAGGGCACCCCTGATTGGGCTGGGCCCACCCAGGATAATATCCCTTCTGATGAACTCAAAGCCCAGTGATTAGGGATCTTACTTATATCTGAAAAGTCCCTACACATTTGCCACATTCTATTTATTAGAAGTAGGCCACAAGTCTCACCCACATTTAAAGGGAGGGGACCACACACAGGCAAGGATACTGGGGAGCAGGAATCAATAAGGTCACTCCAGGGTGTGTTCAGCATAATTCCAATACCCACCACAACCCAGTGAGCTGGATGCTGTTACTCTCCTCATTCTACCAGTGAGGAAACCAAAGCTTGCAAAGATAAAGTGGGGCTTGTTTAAAGTCACCCAAACTAGACATTGGTTCAGCTGGGATTCAAACACAGAATGTTTGATTCCAGAGCCCTGCATGATAATATCCTGTGTTTCCCTGGTTAGAGAATAATGAGGCAGAAGAGCCCCATGAAAAAGGTCATAAGGACTCTGTCATGTGTAATGGATATCGTAAAAATAATGGGGTGAATTTGCTCATTGACATAAGCAAGTACTGAATAAACATTAACTACCAGGTTATTCTCATGTTTTATTTTTTTAACTACGGAAGTAAAATTTAACAGAATTTCTTTGGCTGGTAGCAATGCACAGTAGCTGGAGTGAGAAAGCATACAGGAGTCAAGGTTAACAAAAGCTTACATAAAGGACCACTCAAACTGTATTTCACTGTTGATCTTGAGGGAATCAGGATGACATACTCATTGAGCAGCCCTAGGGTTTTCCCACACATTATCTCAGATTGTCTTCCAAGCATTCCTCTGAGCATTACCGCAATTCAGATGGAGAAACAGAAAGTCATTGGTTGAGTGACTTGTGCCAGATTATGCAGCTAGTAAGTTGCAGAGGTAAGGTTTGAACCTGAGTCCAGAGTTAGCCCACGGTTCAGTTTTGGGGCATGGCGGTCATGACGAGCTGTATTTTATAGCACTACTGTGACTTGTGTTTGCTCGTACAGAGCCTGAGTTTCTTGAGCCTGGACCCATCCTTGTACCCTGTGCCCTGCAGGGTCTGACACAGCTGGCTGACCCATTCACTGAAACCTGAGTTCCCAGCTTGTCATGGAGGTACTATTGAGTAGGCATGGGGACCTAAGAGTCAACTAGAGACCAGCATGTTGCATACACAGCTCCGTGTCCATCCCTACCTTGGGTCCAAGGGTTCTCTTGCCCTAAGCTAGGCAATGGCAGAAAAGTGCTATCTCCAAGGGGTGTTGAACAATGGCTGTGCACATTGATGTCAGGTCACCAGTCAGCTCAGGTTTACTTCCTGGGTTTATGTTGGGCTTGGGATGGGAGTGGGCATGCAGGTGGGCACAGGGATTGGGGTGGCCTTCTTCTTGGCCTTAGCCTCTCTTCGGAGTTTGGGTTTGTTTCCCTTGCTTCTGGGCAGGTGGGTCATAGAGTCGGGCTGTGAGTCCTGGTTTCAACTCAGGTTTTTGTGTGGATTGGGCCAGGACACCTTTCTACCCCTTAAACTTCATAGTCCTGTCATAGGCCTACCTCTGTCTATCTGTGCTCTCCTCTGTGCTTTCTGGACCATGGCCGTGGATGCTGAGATGGGTCTCAGGCCCGGGAGATCACAGCCCCATCATCCCTGATGTCTATTCCTCTCTCCCAGGCAAGGACCTAACTTTTTCTTTCCTTTCACCTGCAAGAAATTAGGACCATCGATAACTTATCAAATCAGGCTCTTGCCACTTTACACCCAGATCACTTTCTGAGTCCTAGGAAAGACAGTGAGGGCTTCGGAAGATAGGGCATGAGAAGAGAAGCAAATCAACTGCAGAAGAAAAGCAGGGAGTTCATTGTAGATGCATTTTCCACGTGAAGAGATGTTCAGGAAAGGGCACCTTTTAGAATCTACCAAAACATGCCAGAAAGCTTTGTGAATCACAAACCCAGGCAATGGCTTATGATCGATCTGGTTTAAATACATCTCTCCACAGAGCTTCCAGACACATGAGCTATGGGTAATTATACTTTCAAGAGCGAAATCCCCCAGTTTCACATATTTTATAGGGAGCACAGATTCCTCTGTCTTCCTTGCTTTCATTCTCTCTCCCTCTCCTCCTGTGTCTAAATTTTGTGTGTCTGAGAGACATGTAGACATAACAGAGAATTAACTGCATTTGGGGAGGTGACTTGTGTATCCAGCCTTACAAATCGCCCAAAGCACTCCTGCTTTCTTGATTCTTGCGTGTAGATGCTTCTCTAATGACCGCTCTGTGCATGGGTTCTTTTAACCTCAGTCAGCAGCTTCCCAAGTAGATGGCAGATCCTTTAGTGCCAGAGATTTCTGACCTATCCTTCTCAAGAGCTGCTGCAGCTCCAGGTATAATATCTGATGCACAAAGGAATGCGTAAATATTTGTTGGTTGATTTAAAATGGACTCAGATGAAATAGTATTTCAGAAACAGGAGCAGTTGGTGTTGGGTGAAATAGTTTAATATCTCAACTCCTTAACATGGTAGAGCAATCTGCAAGATGCCCAAGCATCCTGTGAGGGAATTTCTATTATTGTAATATGACATATGCACGCACTGTGCACAGGGCAGTGCTAGGGGAATATGACGGTACTAGCAGTAGGTTAACATCTAGTACCTCTCATGTAGTAGTACTCCCTCCACTTTTAAAATCACAGAATCTTGGTTTGTTCAGTGTGGCATGTGCGCAGTTGGAACTAAAGCCACATGACCTAGTTTCAGCCAATAAGACCCAAATGAAAGTTACCGGGGAGAGTTACCAGAGAGAGCCCTTCCCAAACAAAAATGCAAGGACTTGCTGGGGGAAGCTCTTTTCCCTTCACCCCTTCAACCTTCTCTTTAATTCCTGCCTGGAAACTGGAAGTAATGCCTGGAGGCACAGCAGCCAGCTCAGGGCAATGAGCTTAAAAGCCACAGAAAAGATGGTGGAGCAGAAGAGAAAAGAACCAGGGTCTTGGCCGTCACTGCTGATCATCTCCCCAGCTCAGGACTGCCCACCCCTGTTGCATGAGTTATGTTAAACCCCTTCAGAGTTTCAGCCACTGTTGGAAGATTTCCTGTTATCTGAAGCTCCCTGTGTCCCCATGTGCTGCCACCACTCTTCCCGTTAAACCCATTGGTTGGGTATTATTAATTATGTTCTGCAAATGAGAAAGTCACAACTCAGTGAGGTTTATCACATGCCTAAGATCACAGAGCCAGAGAGCAGTGAGCCTGGACATGAATCTCTTATTCCAAAGCCCCAATCTCATATTTTCTCTCTAGGTATGAAGAAGAGAAAAGGGCTAGATCTGTATAAGAGAATTACATTTACTCATTGGATTATTCATTCAACAAATATTAATTGAGATCTGTCCCTGGTGACATTCTCATGAGTAAGGCCTCCTGCTCCTGAGCGCTTCTCTCCTGCAGGAATTTTGTGTCTTGCTTTTCACTAAGGGGGAAGGCTCTCTCACACCAACCTCTTCACCCTTCTGCCCAGGCTTTCAGTATTCCTGCTGGACCAATAGCATCCTAGGGAAATGAGCTGTGGTGGAAATAGGGACCAGGGAAAGTTTTATCCATTTGCTACTTACTGAATCATGGACACCAATTATCTACGAGACAAAGTTAACTTGGGTTTTCAATTAAAATTCGGGACCAGCATCTCAATGTTGATGTAGCTGCCAGGATGAAAGCAATATATATCCAACGGGTTGGTTGTGATTGCTGCTTTCATGTCTGGCTTGGAAAGGCAAAGGTGGATGCACCTGTGAAGAGGTCCCTACCTCCATTTGCATATTTTCTAGTTGGTTTTGAAAGGAGTCTGCAGGTTAGAGACAGGAACTGCATAGTCAAATGGTGTGGCTGCTGCCAAATTAAGGGACTTAAATAAAAACTAACAAAAGCAAATGTTCAGTAAGTGCACACCTGTTCTTGGCTCGTGCTAAGCATTTCAGCTACATTGCCTCACTTTACCCCAAGAAAACCGCATGGGCTGTTATTATTGCAATTACCATTGCAGAGGTGAGAAATCATGGGATGGCCAGAGAGGCCAAATGGCAAGCTCAAGACCACACAGTAACATAGATTACAGATATCTGGCCCAGACTCTCTTCCTTTGTCATCAGGCTGTGAGAAGGGAAGTCTGAAGCGGCTGCATAAAGCCAAATGTGTCTACTAATCACTTAATGAGCATCCCTGATAGATGCTCGGATTCAAAATCAGTAAGACTAGATGCTTCTTTCTGGGGGAGACTAGGCTAGGGCAAGGAAGTGATGAATTCACTGAGAAAACACATCAGATATTATATAAGAAAATATTTCCAAACCCTCTGCTTACAGCCCTATCAATTCCAGCTGTGCTTGCCACAATTTGTTTCCCTAAGGTCAAGAACTCAACAACTTGAGACCAACGACACGTAAGATTTACTGACTGCCTTCTGTGTGCCAGACTTTATTCAGTTTACCTCATTTAAACCTCACAATGTCCCTAGGAGGGCTCTCTTTGTTGAGGCTGTCCCCAGAAGCAGATCCAGAGGCAACAATTCAAGTGCAAGTTGTTTACTGGGGAGAAGTATGGGAAATGGATACAGGAAAAAGGAAGACATTTCCAAAGGTCTGTTATCAATGGGTGTCCGGAGCTTAATCCCACAGGGAATCTCTGGGAAATGGTGTAAAATATGTCTCTAATTTACTATGATGGTGATGATGGTGATGATGTGATGATGGTGATGGTAATGATGTAATGATCATGGTGTTGGTGATGATGGGGATGATGTAATGATGATGGTGATGATGATGTAATGATGATGGTGATG
>NW_023270447.1:91512039-91536151 GCF_011800145.1 Mirounga leonina | reverse complement strand
GATGATGTAATGATGATGGTGATGATGATGTAATGATGATGGTGATGGTGGTGGTAATGATGGTGATGGTAATGATGTGATGATCGTGATGGTGGTGGTAATGATGGTGATGGTAATGATGTAATGATGATGGTGGTGGTGGTGATGATGATAATGATGTAATGATGGTGATGATGGTGATGTAGTGATGATGATGGTGATCATGATGGTGGTGGTGATGATGGTGATAGTAATGATGATGATGATCTAATGATTATGGTGGTGATAATGATGATGATGTAATGATGATGGTGATGATTATGATGATGGTGATGATGACCATAGTGATGATGGTGATGATGACACTCATGATGATGACAATAATAATGGTGGTGATGATGAGGATGGTGATTATGGTGGTGGTGATGATGATGATGGAGATGATGGTGATGGTGATGATGGTGATGGTGATGATGATGATGGTGATGATTCCTTTCTTGTGTTGAAGTATATTTTGTATTTTGATGGAGCTTCTGTCTTTATAGAATAAATTCTTGGATATTGAAAGCCCCAGAGTAGGAGACTCAACTTTAAAAGACACATGTTATATAAATGATAAATAAATAAATTCATACCAAGTATGTCCTGGAATCAAGAGAAATTCAGTCCAATCTTTTATGCCTTCCACAGCATGTCTTGTAGAATATTAATCCCAATGAAGGTAGAAGTCAATACTGCATCAAAGCACCTACTATGGGGCTGACACATCGTAGCCTCCAACAAATCTTTGCTGAGTGAAGGATGTGTGTAGACAGTGTGTTCAGTGATGACCCTGTGGAAGCCTAGCAGGCCTTTTATATTAGGAAGTGTTGAATTTCAGTATAGTTTTTCTTTGACATTGTTTTGTTTGCAAATGTCTTAGATTAGAGTATAACTACATAGAGTGAACTGTATACATCTTAAATATACATCTTGTTCAAGCTTTACAAAGTGAACACACCCATATAACTACCACCAAGATCAAGGTGTGGGGCATTACCTGCACCCCAGAAGCCTCCCTCATGCCTATTTCCCATCATTATCCCTCAAAATCACCCCTCTTGACTTCTGCCACCATAGGATAGCTTTGCTTATTTCTGAACGTCATTTAAATGAATCATGCAGTATTACTCTTTTGTCTTTTTTTTTTTTTTTTTTGCTCAACATTATGTACACGAGATTCATTCATGGTTCTGTATATAGTAACACCTCATTTCTTTCCATTGCTGTAAAGAATTTCACTGCAAGACTATAATTTATCTATTCTACTCTTGTTGGACACTTAACTCATTTCCAGCTTTTTATTGTTATGATAAAGGTGCTATGAACATTCTGGTACATTTCTTTTCTTTTCTTTTTTTAAAGATTTTATTTATTTATTTGACAGAGAGAGAGAGCACAAGTAGGCAGAGTGACAGGCAGTTGGAGAGGGAAAAGCAGGCTCTCCGCCGAGCAGGGAGCCAGATGTGGGGCTCGATCCCAAGACCCCAGGATCATGACCTGAGCTGAAGGCAACCGCTTAACTGACTGAGCCACCCAGGCACCCCCTGGTACATTTCTTTTGTACTCATTTCTCTAGGTGTTTACCAAGAAATGGAATCCCAAAGACCCAGGTGAGAGTATGTTTAGTTGTAATGGGTTCTGTAATGGGAGGTGTGCACTTTACCAGCAATTATGCATATCCTGGATCTGCAGTCAGGCATATGCCAGCTCAAATCTTGTTCTTGCTGCTTCTGGGCTATGTGATAGTGCAGCTCTGAGAGGTTCAATAACTTGACCTTTGATAACTGTAAAAAGAATTATAACTTGTCTACTTTATGCTTGCAGAAAGCATGGGTTTACATACAGTCCTGGCTTCTAGTGTGCGTCCAAAACATGACAGCTGTGATTGTTCTTATTAGTATTTATCTAGAATATTTAATGCACCATGCTACCCTCTTACACTTGGTGGTGTTGGGCTATTTAATTTTCATGTTTTACAAGCATCAAGACGAAGGCTGTGACCTGAAGCAGGTGTCGGGGGTCTGTGAACTGTATGCTGGAGATGCCCTTTCAGGAACCGTGCAGATTGTCTTACACTGTGTTGTGTTGCAGAACATGGGTTTTCCAGGAAAGCCTATCAAGGGTAGAGTAATTATTGTCTGTGACAGGAAACATCAGTCAGCTAAAATTATCATTCTAGCCAAGCATGTAACTAGGATTAGCTAAATATGCAAACATGAAAAATGCTTATGAGGTTGAAGATTTTTCTTTTTCACACCGTTATTGGGGCCATGAATAAACGATTGTCTTGCCAGCTTCACTTCCTGCAAGTTTTTTTCCTCGCCCCATTGCTGGAACATGCTGACTCTTCTGCATCTCAGGATCTCTCCCTGAAATAGCTCTCTCCCTTGCCAGTGACTTTGTTTTCAGCCCAGCCCAGGCGGCAGCCCTCTCAGTGACACCCTCCCTCCTGCTGGTACTTGAGCTGCTGAAGAAATCTGTCCCCTTCCCTCATGCACGTGCTTCTGCTCTGTGCCCTGCTGCTTCCCTAGGTGCTCTAGGGGCTTCTCAAAGCCAGAGATTTCTAAAGTTCACATTTGTGACTTCTGTTGCCTACCTAATAAGTGGTTGATGAATTAACTCACAGAACATAAAACAGGACATCTCTGACCTCTTCTAACTCCAACATCTATCCTATTCCATTCTATTGTATTGAATGCAATCTTACTGGGTGCTGACTTGCTCTTGGTCTTTTAGAGAGGCAGGGTAGGAGCAGTGGCCAAGTGCATGTGTTCCAGGTTCAGGCACGTTTGTTGGCTCTACAGCTTCTAGACTGTGTGGCCTTGGTCAGGCTGCTTGGCCTCTCTGCTGCTCATCTGCATTCTAGGACTGCCCTGGGAATTCAGTCGCACCCACGATAACGGGCACCTGGTTTCCACAGACAGGGAGGTTGACCGTCTACTCCATGGAGCTGATGACAAAGGACCTTAGGAACCAGGTTCCAGCAGAAGATAGTGCCTTAGGACATCGCTGCCAGACCTGGGGAGTGTCTGGGTGAGACAGTGCCTGGGAACCAATGGAGGCTATAATTGGGTCAATGGCTGAGATCTGTGTGGTCCAAGGATGAAGACCTGGACAGAAATCAAGAGCAAAAGAGAAACTTTATTTTTTAGAAGACACCCAAACTCTCCCTGCTCTTGCTCCAGTGCCTGACATGCCTGGAAGTTTCTCAAAGGTCAGAATCAGAGAGACTAAGTGGCATCCTCTGGCTTCCCTCAGTGGAGTTCACCTCCAGGTTCTTAAAGGGGCCCCAATGCAGGGCTGTGTGGATGAAATGTTTCATTGACTTCCCTACTAGCTCATCTTCCAGCCTGTTATCTCAAAGTGCTAATGAAAACAAGTCTCTAAATCAGACGTTTTGCTCATTCTTTTCCCACGTCTGGATCAGTGAGATAACAAGAAAATTAGTGAATATTTCTCCACTGGTGGAAGCTGCATAATTGCAGACGTGAGGGAGCAAGGGAGCACGCTGAAGCAGGAGCTCCAGTACCCATCCCCCACCCCACCCCCGCCCGCTATCCACCCCACCCCCACACCCCACCCGTGTCTGCAGGTTTCCAGCAGCAGCAGAGAGCTGTGTCCCAGGTTCCACCCCAGCTGCCTGGGCTGAGCTATCAACCCCGTTCAGGGCCACCTTCCCGGACTCAGGAGCCCAGGGGACACATTTCACGTTTTCACAAAAGACCAGCAGCAGCTGCTTCACAGAATATGAAGAAATACTCCCACACATGATAAAAAGAAAACCAACAGCAACAGCATACAGGAAAATGTGCAGATCAACCTTGCCAGCCTCCAGGGACGCAGGTGACAACTGCAGGTGACAACTCATCTGCCAGGACAGATGTCACTCATAGGAGCAGAGAATATCAAGCACTCACTGCCCCCCCCCCCCCCCCCCAGTCCAGGCAGAAGGTTGGTGGCTAGCTCCTCATCCAGGGATGGTTTATGGTGCTCCTCTGCAAAGTCCCACTTCCTTGTCTGTATCTTTAAGACTTGAATGCCCTTCTCTGGGTGGGGACCTGGCAGGGTGACCAACTGTCCTGGTTTGCTCAGAATTAAGGGGGTTTCTGGGACACAGAACTTTTGGTTTTAAAACTGGGACAGTCCCAGGCAAACCCTCAGATGGAGGACTGTGGTGCTATAACCAGGAAAGTCCTGAGTAAATGGGACGAGTTGGTGGCCCTGGATCTGGGTGGGCTAGGAGATCGACCTTGCCTGTGTGCCTGTTCCTCATCCCTGCCGCAAACTTGGCACAAATGCAGACCCACATGTCTAGGGGCCTGGCATCCTAACAGCTGCCCCCCACCCCCAACCCTCCCCACTGCCTTGGTGCTGCTGTTTACTGATTTCAAGACAGGTTTCCCAGTGGAGACCAGGACAGACAGTGGCCTCTCCCTTCAAGGCAGCCTCCCACCTCCCCATATGGCTTGTCCAGCCCCCCTTGTCCATTTCACAGTGAATCTCATGAAAACTGATGTTTCTCAAAGAAATCATCTGGGTGGTATCCCTGCGACAGGGATAGGAAACAGAAAGGAAATCTGCTGAACTCCTCCATGGCCTCAATGCTTCATCAATAATCCTGTCCTGAGACCCTGGGAGCATTGCCTTATTTCTCTGAGTGCCTGAAATTGTAAAAAGGGCTCATAAGAGCATTTGCTTCAGAGGTTTCTTCTAAAGATAGACGTGTGAAGCTCTGAGTCCAACCCCCTGGTGCAGAGTAAGCACTATGAGGATTAGCTCTTCTTATGCTCCATCCATCTGCCATCTAACCATCCACCATCCACCTGTCCATCTACCCATCCATCCATTCACTCACCTGTCCATCCATCCATCCACCCACCTGTCCATTCACTATCCAACCATGCATCCATCCATCCATCCACCTGTCCATCCATCCATACACCACCTATCTGTCCACCTGTCCATCTACCCATCCATCCATTCACCCACCTGTGCTTCCTTCCTTTCAACCACCTGTCCATCCATTTATCCGTCCACCCACCATTCATTCCATCTATCCACTCACCTGTCTATCCATCCATCCATCAGGGTCAGTCAGTCTCTGGCCTTTGCATGACTACCTTCTGAATTCACCCAGAGGCCCCTCCCATGATGACTGCCCTTGACTGATTCAGAACGTCAGAGAGAGAGAGTTTCTGGGCGTGCAGACATGGTGGCCTCACAAATGTGGGCCAAGACAGTCAAACTGGCCCTACTGGGAAGGGCAGATGTTCCTGAGAGGAAGATCCTCCCTCCTTCCCTGGAGATGAGGGAAGTGAGCTCCCTCTGAAGCAGAGCTGACAGCTCCTGGCTGATCCTGTGGATCCTCCAGCCTTCAGGGGCCAGACCCAGGACCCATCCATCCATACTCACCCTCCATGGAGACAGTGTTCTGAGTTCTAAACAATTGACCAGACTAGCTGCATTTGCCACTGAGCCTTGAGCAATAAAGGAGAGGAAAGAGGAGGGTTGGTGTTGGTTATGACTTTTGCATGGCAGGGGGAGGGGAGAATGGGGGTGGGATGCTGCTTTTTCCTTGAGCTGGACCACTTAGTTACCCCCCTCCCTCCCCCAAAGGAGTGGAGGTGGAGAGGAACCACCTGCAACTTACCATCTAAAGCATACAGCTATTTTCACCCAGGGTCTGCCTCTACATGAAAATAATGATGCTACTGAGCAAAAACTTCCCCAAATTACAGTAACGAATTTGCCCTACAGAGAATTTTATAGGGGACATGCGCTAAAGGCAACATTCTAAGTAGGTGTCAGGGGAAAAAAATAAAACCTGTAATTAGGTGTCTAAGGCTGTTCCAAAATGCCAAATCAGACTCATTATTCCTCAAGATTCCCAGCGTCCACTCTGACGGGCGGGGCCTGGGGCAGACGGCCCAACTGGTGTTGCATGCACACCCCTTCTTATCTCTAGAGGGTTCATTTCCACAACGAATGGTCCTAGAAGCAATAAATACATTAATTGATTTTCCAGGTGATTGTCTTTGCAGAAGAGCAGTGATAAAACATGCTTGGATAACAATCCCGATCTGCTAAGTTCCTCCCATTGTGTGAAGCCATCTTTAAGAAAGCAATCCCCCTCTTTTTTTGTGGCCCTGGTGGGTTAGGGATGAGGTGGGATGGCCACAGAATGATGCTGGAGAAGGGACCTTATTCTGGGCCACCTGCACTTCCTGGAGCATTCCAGACGCTTCCTCACCGGTCGAAGATCATCTGCCCCACTTGGCTGGGACTCAGCAGGGGTATGAGGTGAACTGCCAGCACCCGGCCCAGTGCCTGACCCGTGAGCTGCTGGGCCCCCAGACCCAAGATCGGAGCCATTTCTCATGCCTCCTGTACCTTACCTAACGACCCTGGCTGTATGGGAAAGAGAAAAAGGCAACACACACGTCAACCAAGAGCATTTTATTCTCCATCTTTTGTGGTAATTCCTTTTGCCTGGGGCTTCATTTTTGAATTAGTGTCTTCTGGAGAAAAAAAAAGCAGGAGCCCGACATGAACAAGGAGTCGTAAACAAGTCATTACTGCTTTGCTGTTCCTCGGGCTGCTACTGAAATTCATGTCTCAGTGTCAGGTGGTGGAGGAGAGACTGATGGATGGGGCGGTGGGGGCGGGGGGAGGGGGGAGTCAGGGCTTCCAAGTGGGGCTCTGCCTGGGAACCCGGCTTCCAGATCCAGGCCACAAGAGCCGGTTCTGTCCCTGCCTCCTTCTGCATCCCAGAAAGAAGCCCACAGTTCATTCCTTCTAGGTGTGCACAGGAAGAGGAAGTGTGCAGAGGAAGCTGGAGGTGTGTTGTGATCGCACCTGGGCTTCGTTTTAATCAGGAAGGGCAGGACACACAAATGTGGAAATGGCTGCCATGGAGGAGGATTTCATGCTCATAGATCCCCAGAATCAGGAAGCATGCTACACCATGTAGGGCCAATCAGGGAAGCGCCAGGGTCAGAGGGAGGAGAGCAAGTGTGGGCACGGGCCTTGACTGTGGTTTCTGTGGGAACGAATGGGAAAGCAGGGTAAGCAGGCTTAGGGCTGCCCAGTGTGAATAATCTCAGTAGGTTCTGGGGTGGAGGGGCTGCTCTCTGCATCTGGCCCTGAGTGAGAGCCTGATAGAGGAGATGGTGGGGTGGGGGCTCTGGATTGGTTGGTCTGCATATTTGCCATCATTTACCAGCTCCAGGACCTGGCTGACCCCAGAGGAGCCATCCCTCCAGGCTAGCAAGGCCCTATATGTCAGAGCGTCAAGAATACGGAAAATGAAAAGCATGGTTGATACAGGATGGGAGGTGAACACGTTGGGTTGAGAGAACAGAATACCAGTCTTTTTTTTTACAGAGAATTTATTATAAGCCAGGAGTTTTTGATACATTAACTCACTTATTTTGTGCTACAACCTTAATTGGTGGGTATGTACACCCTCTTCACAGATGAGGAAACCGAGCCTCAGAAAGGTTCAGTGAGTTGTCTCGGGATCTGACTCCCCAGCAGGTGACCTTCCCCAAACCCCCTCCTGCTTACACTTTGGTGAGTCCTGGATCCTGGATGGGAAATCCCTCCTCCTGCTCAGGTCCCTCCTGGTCCCACCAGGGGCTGAATTGCCCTGAACTGATTGATTGATCCATTCATCCCACACATAGGCACTGAATGTCTCCCAAGTGCCGGGCTCAGGCCTCCGTTGGGCCAGAGCCTCAGAGCCGACCGTTTGCAGAAGAAGTAGAATCTTACCCTGCTGGTGCAGGCAGGGACCCTGGGCTTGGAGAAATATGAGGGAGGCCTCCCCTGAAACAAATAAGTAATTCGTTATTAGATGGATGTGTACTTTTAAGTGGAAGGGAACGGGGACTCGTTGTTCATGGGAAGCCGGGCATGCAGTCTCTCCAGCTCGCTCGCCTTTCTGCACTTCGGTGGTACGTGGATTGATAGGCCGAGTCGGGACAGAAGGCTCAGGGGGGCTTCTGAGGCGCACCTGCGCAGAGCACGCTGCCTGCTAGATGAATTCCAGCCGCCTCCTATTCATCAGCTGCCGACCGACCATGTGGTCTCGTGTATTTATTTGGGCCCTGGTGGGACTCGCGATGCCGCTGGCCCACGATGGGCCTGCGGCCCCCGGCCTCAGAAGTATCAGGGTCCTGAACAGGCTTTCGCTGTGAGTTGCCAGCCCAGCACAGCTCCCTGGGCTTGAAGCAGAGCCTTGTCCTGGCCCGAGACCCCTCCGGACAGCCCCATTCACGCAGGAAGGAGGGCGCGACCGGGAGGCGGAGGGAGACCCTGGGGCCACAGGGTTGTGGGACCACAGGGTTGTGGGTCTGCTTCCCCTCCTCCCAGACGTCCACAGTGACACGGTCAAAGATGGGCCTCTCTTCTTTGACCAAATAATTACTTTTGAAGAGACATGGCTTTTCCTTTTAGGATTTTCAGAACCTCAGCGGCAACAGGGCAGAAACACACACGCACCTTTGTTTCTTAATGGTTTGCCCCCTGAGTATCTAGTCCTGGGGCCCAGAGGAACGGCCGCATCCCCACTGGTGTCCTCCGCCAGGGAAACTGCCCACTGCCTGTTGAAACCTTGCAGGCATGGTCAGCTGAGTACGGATGTAGAGAAGGGACACAGACCTCTATCTCTGGGCTCCCCAGAGCCAGAGCGATGGTCTGTCCCTCTTCCCCATCCTCAGGCACCAGCAACTGGCCCCTGACCTTCTTCCAATGATACAAGGAAGGGGCAGGGGCCCTGGGCTGTGCAGGGCTCTGAGCATCTTAGCCCCAGCGGACGGATGGAGCACTGACCGCAAGCAGGAAAGGACCCTCGGGGGGCCCAGCTCTGAGCAGGCGGGAGCCAACCTTCCTCTACCTCCTGCTTGTGCATGGTGGCTGGGTGCTGAGAAAACCTGCACAGACTCCTCCTCCCTCCCTAGGGTGGGCCTCCAGCCATGGCGAATGCACAGAGGGATAGACGGAAGGCTCACTGTGGGCCAGGCTCTCAGGGACGCCAGCCTTCCCTCAGGAGGCCTCTGCTTCAGATGCCCTCTCTCTTTTTCTCTCAGGGCCTCCCTGTCTCTTGACCAAGAATTCCTGTGGGAAGCAAACCTGCCTTCACCCCCCAGGGCCTGTTAGTTCCCTTGCACGGAGTTCTATTGTAGCACGTTCCACCAGACCTGTAAGTGCCGACCAGGTACCGTTTCTATTACTAGCTCATGATGACATCTCAGGGGTCCTGGACTCTCTCAGGCTTACACTCCTTCCAGTCCCTGACCCTGGGCTGGGCTCCTGCCGTGACCCCCATCAATACGGGGATACTGAGCAAGGGTGAGGGTGAATGGATGAATCAGTAGGAGATGCTAGGACCTGGCTCTGCAGGACCCTGAATGTCATGCTCAGGCCGAGCACAGACATCCCAGGGTAAGTGTGAACTCAAGTGGGCAGGTTCTGGGTATGGAGAAGAGTCAGCTGTGCAGGTGAGGGTGGGTGAGTCCCCAGAAGTGTGCAGGTGCAGGGCAAATGGGGGGACCCTCTGGAGCCCAGTGGGATCAAGGGCAAACGCATCTGAGCTGCGCAGACTCTGGGAAAACACCTTGGTCACATGCTCCCCACCGACCTGCTCCCCCAGGACCTGCTCATTCGTTAGCCTCATTGGCAGTGCCTGTCAGGGGCAGGGCAGGGCCGGGGGTACTCAGGGCTCTCATCCCAGGCAGGGAGGATGCGAAAAGGGCTGTCCCTTTGGGGTCAGCTATGGTCCCTGCTGCATCCTGGCCTCACCCTTGTCAGTTGTTGGGGGACGAGCACAGAGGTTGGGTCAGACCAGCGTTTCCCTGCCAAGGGCCAGGGGAACCCGTCTCCTGGTGGCAGAGCCCCACACAGGGGCACCGTGTGAACAGACAGGGTCCTCTGTCTGTTAGCTATAGCAAGGGCACTCTGGCCACTCAGGTCGTCTCAGGGGGCTTCCTGGAGACCACCTGCCTCCACTGGGTCTGAGATTTGAGGGTAAGAGGCCACAGCTCCTCTAGTCTGAACTTGGTGCCTCGAGCCCCCCGTTTCCCAGCTGTCTGCATCCCGTGGATTGCAACAGCTCAGGGCACAGATGACTGGACGGAGGGGCAGGCTGGGGCTCTGGCTGTGCTCTGACAGGTGGACATTTTTCTGGGAACAGTAGCCAGTCCTCAGCCTGGCCAGTGGGCCATGGCGCTTCCCTGGCTTGGTAACAAGGTCTGCAAAGTTAGTGCCTCAAAAGCACATGGGTTTGCTATCTCACAGTGCTGGGGGGCAGAAGTCCTAAAGCCAAGATGCTGGCAGGGTTGGTTCCTTCCGGAAGCTCTAGGGGAGAGCCCAGTTTATGCGGGCACCTGGCCCCCTTCTCCCACCTTCCAATCCAGGGGGCAGCTTCTCCCAATCTCCCGCCCCAGCTCCCACTTCTCTGATTCTGGTACCCCTGCCTCCCTCTTATAAGAACCCTTGTTGCTACCTTGAGACCACCTGCATCCTTCAGGAGATTCTCCCCATCCTCAAACCCTGAACCTAGTCACATCAGCCAACTCCTTTCACCAATGAAGGCACATAGTCACAGGTTCCAGGGATTAGGATGGGGACATCCCCGGGGTGGGGGGAAGGGCATCATTCAGCTGACCAGAGCCCCCTTCCCTGTGAGCTCTCTGCCTGGCCCTCCTTATTCCTTTCCTCTGCTCCACATTGGCGTCCATGCTCTCACTTGAGTATGTCAGCCATGCTCCTGCCTCAGGGCCTTTGCCCTCACCATTCCCTCTGCCTGGAGTGCTCTTTCCACAGTTATCCACACAATCTGCTCCCTACTGCCTTTGGGTCCCTATTTGATTGCCCCTTCCTCGGGCCCTGCACCTCAACTACAGCAACCCCTAGAATGCCCCCAAGCCCTGTCCCCTGTTGCATGTGTATTGTGTGTTTATCATCATTTAGGAGTCTCTGTCTGTGCTGTCCAGCGTGGTGGCCACTGGCCATTTGTGGCTATTTAAAATTAAGTGAGTTAAATTTAAATAAGAGAAACAATTCCAGTTCCTCATTGCAGCGGCCACATTTCAGGTGCTCAGCAGCCAGATGTATAGCATTCATAGAGAACGTTTCCATTGTCCCAGGAAGTTCTGCTGGACAGTGTTGCCATATATAGTCCGTGCACATAGAATGCATATCGTGTATATCCTCAACTAGACCCTGAGCTGCCCATGAGGACAGAATTGCTGTCTCGTTTGTCCATGGCTAGGTTCCCAGCTTCTAACAATGCCTGGCACCAAGGAGACCCTCATGGGCATTTGTTGAAAGGATGACCATGTTGCCAGAACCCTGTCTGGATTCAAGGGGACGTCCTTGAAGGGTCGCAGTGGGGCTGCTCTGGTCCTACATGTTCCCGTGCAGGGCCCCATCAGCAATGCTGCCAGCCCCACCGCCGAGCGCAGGGCTGGTAGCTCCCACTTACATGGCCTCCTGCGCTTTCTGTGCACACGCTGATTGCACTTCCCTGCCTCACTGGGGTTATGTGTGGCCCTGGGACTTTGGCTAGTGGCGTGTGAATGGAGGGAACATGACTTAGCTCCGGGGGAACCTTGAAGGGCCAGTTTATGATTTTCCTGCCCTCTGTTTCCCTCGGCCACAGTGGCCAGCAGCAGCCCAGGTAGTGTCTATTCTGTGGGCACAGCAGGGCCCCTACCCAGTGGACTTGCAGTGGACAAGTGGTGGGAGTAAGAAATAAGTCTTTGTAGTTGAAGCCTCTGTGATTTTTGAGTTGTTTGTTACGCAGCTCAACCTAGTCCACCCTGACCAGTCCAAGTGCCTACTCTGTGCCAGGCACTAGGAGCTTCCATGTGCTATGAGGTGTATCCAGTCCCATAATAGGTGGATAAACCGAGGCTCTTGGAGACTCAGTGACTGACTAGGGTCAGGTCCACATGGGTGTCCTGTCCTTCACAGGGTCTGGGTGCCTCCTACCCTGCAGCTCCATCATTGTTCATGCACCCTAGTTGCCTTTCTCCCCTGACAGACTGTGAGGTCTGAGCAGGGGGCATGGTCCATAGCACATTGTTTCCTATACCCTGGGGCTCAGTGTAGTGCCTGGCCCAGAATCATGGGGTCACCACTGAATGGAACTGAATTTGAGGCTAGATGGTGAAAACAGCTGGAAGCTAGTGTCTGGAGGAAAAAAATCTTTTTCCCCCCACCCACCTCAGGTTCATTGCTTGGGTCCCACAGATTAAACTGACAAAGACAGACTAACCAGAGAAACAAACAGACGTTTAGTAAAATGCATTGTACACACACACACACACACACACACACGGGAGCTCTCAGAGAGACTAACTCAAAAGCATGGTTAGAACTCAGGCTTATATAAAACCTTAGCAATAGAACAATACATCTGTAGAGAAGTGACAAGGCAAATGAAGAGGGCTTTGAGTCTCTAGGGTGGCAAATTGTGGGCAGACAACTGCATGGAGGAGTGGAAGACAAGGGGTGGTTGGTAAGGTCTGTTGTGTAGATGCCTCTGGTGCTGATTAGGGTCTGGCATTGTCTCTGGTGATTAACTTCTCTCCTTCCTGGTACAGAGGGGAGGGGGACGTCTTCACAAATTGGTGTCCTATTTCTAGGCAGACAGAGAGAGGGCAGGGAGCTTTTCTTATATCTGCTTCTTGTCAATTGTCTTCAGCTCAAAATAATCCTTAAGCCAAAGTGGTATATTTGGTGTTGCCTGTTCTGCTGCCCTACACAAGTTAGGGGGACTGTAGCACCTGCAGGGAAGTTCAGCCTCTGCAGCCAGTCCCTGGCCTGGGGTGGGTGGTGCCCCCCTCTGCTCTTTGCAGAAGGCAGGGTGGCAGTCATGGCGCACCAGCTGCGGAGGCTGTGGAGTGGCTGGGGAGGCTGTGCATTAGCCGGTGTGGATGTTTCTTTCCTCCCCATGCACACTTGTGCTCCTCCCTCCTGCTCTGTTTCTGCTGGGTTTCCATTTAACCTGAGGGCTGTAGCCTTGACTTGTTTTTCATGCACAGGCTTTGCTGGGCCTCTTGTGTTCCATTAATTCTTAGCTGACCTTTCTCCCTTTCTCTCCTTCCCTTTCAAAGACTAGCTCAGCATCACAATTCAAGACTGGTGAATACAGTTTCCATTCCAAGTGCAGTGTCTTTCTCCTACCTTTCTGTCTAGATGGAGTGATTGCACACATTATCAGTTCAGTACTTAAACATCCTCCCCCTACCTTCATGCTTAGCCCATCAGCATAGTGCCAGTGGGAACAGTGGGTTCCCCTCCGTGTCTGTACTGGGCTCGGTTCCCAAGTAATGGAAGCTCGATGCACCAGTGTGGTATGTGGGGTGTGGGAGGCTCTGCTTTTCTAAGTTTGCTGAGGTGGCATACGGCCTTCTCCCTTCTCCAGAGCTCAAAATATTCTGCACATCCATGTGAGGTCTCCCCATGTGGGGGCTGTGCTGAGGGAGCTCCTGAATGGGGGCCTCTGAGCATAGGGAGAGATTTCCCCAAAGGCAGGCCAAACTCAGGCATACCCCTCCCTTCCTCCCTCCCTTCCTCCCCCAGGGCCCCAGAGGAGGAGGTGGTGCAGGGGTGGTGAGTTTCATTTTCCTTGTGGCTCAAACTCCCTGAGGCTTCAAAGTCTCCTCCATGCAGACAGGAGGATGCTAAGCCACCCTCTGTGTCCTCCCTTCTGTGGTCTGTGCCCTCTTCCTGGAGGCCATGCTCTCCTTTGGGTTGTGCCTGATGCTTTTTCCCTTTTACCTCCCTGGGCTCTGCTGAGTAGTTGCTAACACAGGGCCCTGGTTGTTGCTAGGGCTGCAGGATCATTCACAAGGAGAAGCCCTTTCTCTGTAGTCCCTGCCAGAGCTGGGGAGCCCACCATAACCGCAGGGCTCTCTGTCATCGAGGCTGCTATCCTGTTCCCACTGCAGAGATGAGAGGCATCTGCCAGCACACGGCCTGAGGATTGAGGAGGTGATGTGAGCCAGGAGTGTTTATTTGGGTAAAAGGAAACACACATGCACAGATTCCCCTTAATGGAGGCTAAAAGTGGACTTGGAGCCAGAATCAGGATGTGGCTCTGGGGGAGAAAAGGGTCCAGGGCAGACAAAGGACCCAGACCAGAATTCACTCATCAAAATCAATGTGTCAAGGGGGGGAGTCTGCAGAGAGGCGCTGGTGTTTCTTCTGCAGGAATGGCCCTAATTTGGACATTTCAAAGCAGAGAAAGGGACAGTCAGCTGGACCTGGGCCCTCTCCACTGTCACCAAAGCTGTTGTGTCCCCTCCCTGGGTTAGCAGCTGCCTTGACATTTCTTTTCCCCAGTGTGACTCAGCCTGGCCAGCCTGAGCTTCCTCCCAGGAGAGCTGAGCTGGCTCGTGGCCGTTCAAAGTCTGTGTCTCTCCCGCTTCTGAACTGGAACCCCATCTCTGGAGTATGAATAATGGATCAAGGCCGCTCTTCCTCCAGGCCCCTCTCCCTTTTAACAGGCAGGATGCTGGGCCTTGAAAAGCACATTGGTAAACTTAGAGGGATCCTGCCCCCATAACTGCTCTGCAGGAACCATGCCAGGATTTGGGGGACTTTCCTGAACTTGAAAAATAGTCCTGTCTCCCCATTGGCGAGGGGACTCGGGCTTGGGGAAAAGGGGGCAACAGAGGAGACGCTGCAGTAAGTTTCCTTCTCCTGAGTTGATGTCTGCCCAGAGGAATGGATGATGGAGAGAACAGGGAAGCCAAGTAAAGGCAATTGAAAATTTGGGTTGAGAAACGGTCCCTAAAACAGGGCCTGTTCTGCTGTCACAGCTGTGGGTCATGTGGGATTTGGTGACAGAAAGGGCAGGTGCTTTCTGCAGAGTCCTCAAGTGATGGGTCTGAGGGCAGGAAGGAGGGGCAGCCCCTCCGTGAGGCCCCCTGCTCACTAGGCCTGCCCAGGGTGCCCTGGACGGGAGCTCGGTGTGAGGAGTGACTGTCTAAGGCACCACAGCTCCATCCCCAACAGGACACTGGGCTTCGCTTCTCCTCAGAGATGTTTGAGGCGAGGGTCTCGAGACCACCCTAGGGGACCACAGCCAGTTCTTGTTCTTGAACATCTTCCAAACCAGCCCATTTTTCTCCCGTGCTGAAGAGCAGGGACCATGGGCAAGGTCAAAGCCCTTGAGTGGAGGGGTCACCTAGCAGCATTTGTGAATGCTCTGGGATCCAGGCCATGCCATCCAGCATGGTGGCCAGTAGTTACATGTGGCCATGCACATCAAAAATTGGATTAATGAAATTAAATGGACAGTTAAGTCCCCTGAACACTAGCCACCTATCAAGTACTCAACAGTCAGATCACAGAACATATTCATCAGCTGGAAGTTTTGTTCAACAATGCTGCTACCCTTACCCTTGTCCCCTGTCCTGATTTATAGCCCCTAGCCAGGACCTGGCCAGGGCTACTGTCCTCTTGTAGCCAAGCTGAGATTCAGAGGCTCCTCAAGAACCGGTGTCCATGCTGTCCCTTGTCCCTGAGTGTCCCCAGGGGCCTGCATGTCAGAGCTGGCCTACACAAGGAATAAGAGAATTGTCCCTTGGGCCTCCACAGGCTGGGCCATTTCCTCTCAAGAAACTTGTGGATAGAGGGAGCTGTGGGCAGGGGTGTCCACAGAGCCTTGGTTTCAGCCTTGCTCTGTGGCCCATCCCAGAGGGGTAAGGAGATGTTGGTGTTGCCTGGCCAAATCTCAGATGGCCTCTGGCTGGGGCCCTGGGTGAGGCGTGCAGTCAGTCCAGCTGGGGGATGCGTCCCAACAAGAACAAGATGTTCTGTTTGTTTATCCTTCATGGCATCCCTGCTATACCTCTGCCGTGATTCACCTTTGCAGCCGGGCCAGCTGTTGGCTTCCTTGTGAAACCTGCCCTCCTGGAGGCCTCCCACCCTCCCTGTAGCCCCTCTCCTGCCCCTCTGGTTTGGCTGCATGAGCAGGTGGGAAGCTGCCTGCCCCCTGGCAGGATCAGAGCTACAAGGTCTGTCTGAGATGACAGTGGGTTGGACTCTCCCGTCACAAGGAGCATTAATGTTCCTCTAGAGGACACTTGCTGGAGGCCGCCTATGTCCCTAGAGGCATGGATGTGCTGGAGCTCCCAGTCTGGAGAAGGAGCCCCACATGAGCTCCAACGCTCCACACTTAGATGACCAATGGCTCCAGAGATACGTGCATCACCTGTGAGCTTCTGGTGCTACTCGGAAGCTGTGGATCTGCAATGTCGCTCCACGGAAAATAGTCTTTTCTATGTTGGGCAACCCTGGTCCTTACTGCCACAACAGAACTGCTGAGGCTTTTCCTGTTTGCATCCAGCAGCCAAGGATGTGCCCAGGTGGCACAGTCATTGGGATGCAGCCAGGAGCTGGGTAGCAAGTAACCCCACCGTGCAAGGCTGAAGCTACTCAGAGTGGTGTCAGTAAAAGCACCCCTGTGGCTTGGATTCACCTCCCTCACTCTCTGAGTCTGTTGTCCTGCCTTTAGAATGGGATAATAATGGTAACTTTCCATGGTTGTTATGAGACTTGTACAAATAAATGGAAAACAGCCAGCGAGCATGGGAGAGAATGTAGGGCCGAAGACTGTGCGGGATGCCTGCCTAGTATTTTGGCTCTGTCACTTTGCACAGCCTGGGTGACCTTAGGAAAGTCACCGAATGCCTCCGGGCCCAAGAAATAACTTTCTGTTCCAGGGGATTAGGGTAGGCGCTAAATGGGATAATGCATGTGAGACACTTAGCACCACGCCAAGGAAATGTGTCACGCTCAAGGAGGGAGTAGAAGCTGCAATGATTCCTTCCTGCGTTCTTTTTCTTTTTTTTTTTCTTCTTTTCTTTTTCTTCCTTTTTTTTGCTTATGATACTCAGTTTGTTTTAAAGTTGTTTTAACAGTGCTTTATCAAGGCATAATCTACATCCCATAAAACGCACAATTTTAAGGGAATAGTTAGTTGGATTTTGACAATTACCTCTAACAAATCAAGATATAGAACATTTCCTTCACCCCAGAAAGATTCCCCCTGCCCCTTTGCAGTCAGCCTTCCCTCCCCGACCCCTGCAGGCAACTATTGATCTGACTTCCATCACCACGGATTCGTTTTGTTTGTTCTTGAACTTCACATAAATGGAGTCGCAGTTTGTACTATGTTGTGTCTGGCTTCCTTCATTCCATGTAATGGTTTTGAGATTCATCCAAGTTACTGTATGCATCAGCAATTTGTTCTTTTTTTTTTTGTCCTGAGTTGAATTCTTCTGAATGGATATACTACGGTTTGCCCATCCATTATCTTATTGATGAGCATAATTTGGGTTGTGTCCAGGGTTTTGCTATTATGAATCAAGCTGCTCTGAGCGTAGGTTCTTTTACCAGTCTTTTGATGGACATGGGAACTGTTGGATCTTGGCTATGCCTGGGAGTAGAATTGCTGGGTCTTAGGGCAAATGTATGTTAAGTCATAGAAGAAACTGTGGAAGAATTTTCCAAAGCAGACTGAACATTTCATACGCACACCAGTAACGGGCATGTTTTCCAGTTGATGTTTACCCTCACCACCACCTGTGGCTGATGGGCTTCATGACTGTGGCCATTCTGGCGAGTGCGTAGGGTTCTTCATGGTGGTTGAAATTTGTATTGATCCCATGGCTATTGATAGTGAACAACTTTTCCTGTGCTTATTATACATTTGGTTATTTTGTTTGTTCTGATATCTTACACATTTGGAGGGGAGTCATGTCTCTTTATTCTTGACTTGTCAGAGTCCTTTACAAATATTGTATGAATTTTGTTTGACATACATATCTCTCTCAGTGTGTGGCTCATATTTCTGTTTTCTCAGTAGTGACCTTTGATGAATGGAGAGCCTAAATTTAGAAAAAATCAGAGTTGGGGTGCTTGGGTGGTTCCGTTGGTTAAGCGGCCAACTCTTGGTTTTGGTTCAGGTCATGATCTCAGGGTTCTGGGATGGAGCACTGCATCAGGCTCCACACTTGGTGGGGAGTCTGTTTCTCCCCCTGCCTCTCCCTCTGCCACTTCCCCTGTTCTCTCTCAAATAAATAAATAAATAGATAAATCTTTTTTAAAGAAAGAAAAAAATCAGAGTCATTTATTTATTTTTTGGTAATGGGTAGTATAATTTTGTGTCCTAAAGGATCTTTGTGTACCTTGAACCATAAAGATCTTCTATGTTTTTTCCTAGAAGTTTTACAATTAGGGTTTTCACATTTAAGTTTATGGTCCATCTCAAATTAATTTTTGTGTATGATATAAGATTGAGGTCAATTATTTCTTATTTCCATTTGGATATCCAGTTATTTTGGTAACATTTATTGAGAATATGTTCCTTGGCCATTGAACCGTGTGGGTGCTTTAAAAAAAATTAGTACACACACACACATATACACACATATATACATTTACATATACACATACATACACATATACATCTATACACACACACATGCTACACATTTCTGGAGTCACTGCTCTGTTTTGTTGATCTATTTGTCTATTCTTTTGTCATTACCACACTGTCTTAGTTACTGTAACTTTACAGTATGTTTTGAAATAAGGTAGAATAAGTCCTCCAACTTTGTTCTTTTTTTTAAAGAATATATTAGCTATTTGTTCTTGGTCTTTTAAATTTTTCATGTAGAATTTAAAACCAGCTTGTCAATTTCTACCAAAAAGCTTGCTGAGATTTTGACTGAAATCACATTAAATCCACAGATAAATGGATGCTTAGTAATATAAATTCTAATTTGTGATCTCTTGCCATTTATTTAGACTTTCTTTAATTTCTCTTAGCAATGGTACAAGTCCCACACATCTTTTGTTAAATTTAATGCTATTGTAGAGGGTATTTTTTTTTCCAATTTTCCAATTGTTTGTTGTTAAGTTCATAGAAATATCATTTACTTTGTATATTAATCTTGTATCCTGCAACTTTGCTAAATTCACTTATTAATTTCAGTAATTTAGGTATGATTTTGGATTCTCCATATACAATTTTGTCTGGGCATCAAGACAGTTTACCAATCATTATGCTTTTGCTTTCTGGATTATTGTTTGGGAAATATTTGCTTCTCTTTCCCTCACTGTGAGTAGAGGGTGCCTACCTACCCTTACAATTAGGCTTGGCCATGAGGCTTACTTTGACTGAAGGAAAGTGGTTGACACAATGCAAGGTGAGGGCTTAAATATGTTGGTGCAGTTTGGCCTCTTGTGTTTGAAGGCTCCCCATGGGAAGAGCTTCCCCCACAGCCTGGGCCTTGGGATGAACACATATGTTTGAATTTGCACTTAACCCAAAGCCTGGGGTCAATCCACCTGCATGAAGCAGAGAAGCAGAGCCACCCACCTGATTCCAGCCAAACCAGTCAACCTAGGAAACTGGGAGCATGAGAATGCACATGGATGGCTGTAAGCCTTCGAGTCTGAGGGTAGTTCATTGTTTTTGCAGCATTTCTGTGGACACTGCTGGCTAATGTAGCCATGAAGGTTTAAACCTTCTGCCAGATGTCCAAATGCATGCATCCTGTGGGGGAAGGAGGGAGCTGTGTGGCTCTATAGCTCAGGGCAGGTCAGGCTGGCTTACAGAAATGTCAGCCTGTGAATTCATGGGTAAGACCATCAAGGCAGAGAATGCATAGAAAGACAAGAGCTGCATGCAAAGCCCTGCCATGTGGGGGAGCTGAGGGAAATTCAGCAAAGAGGACCTCTCCTGGGCAGCAGGTGAGTTATGGGAAATCAAGCAGGTGGGGGTTTGCATGCTCAAAGAAGGAATGATCTCATAAAGGAAGAAGCACTCCACTGTTTGGAAACAAAGACCACGCAGTGAGAACACACGGAGGGTATTTACTCAGAGCTTGCTTTAGCAGAGGAGTGGTAGAACTCACAGATAGAGAAGGCTCCAGGTGAGCCCAGATGGGGGCTGGAGCAGGATGTCCTGGGTCATTGGCTTGGGAAGCACATTTGGCTTTGTCTCTTTGGCCCTCAGTTAGAAGAGGAGGTGCAAAGTGGGGAGGCTGCCGTCATTTACTGACTGGGCTGATTGCTGCAGAGTTCGTGGTTCGGCTTCTAGGCTGGCCACAGCGGAGCTGGTGGGTCAGAGTTCTGCCATTATATGTGCTCTGGCCATTGTCTGCTTGCGTATTCAGTCTCTCAGCTGTGTCAGATGGTGTCGAGAGGTTGAGTAAAATGAGAAAAGAGAGTTGGAAGTGTGTAGGTGGCTGATGGACTCGCTAAGAGGCTTTTCAGGGTGCTGTGTTGATATATGCTCACTGGGGTGGCAGGGGAGGGGAAAAGTGGGGGGGATGGGGCACACGGGATATGGGGAGCTTTGCTGAAAAAGGAGGGAGAGCAAGGGGGCTGTAGTGAGACAGAAACATGCAGTCAAGGGTTTTGTATTTTTGTGATCACTATTTCAGGACAAGGCTTTCAAGTCATGTTGTAGGCAGATGGGAACGATCCCCTAGGATAGGGAGGTTGATGAGGCAACAGAGATGCAGGGTCCAGAGTGTTGGGGGGGCCTAAAGTGGGTGGAATTTCGTCTGCTCAAAATTCATGCTTACTGGGGACCTCAGAATATGACCTTGTTTAGAAATAGGGTCTTTAAAGATATAATTAGTTAAGAATCTCAAGATGAAATCATACTGGTTTAAGGTGGTCCCTATTCCGGTGAATGATGTCCTGAGAAGCAGAGAGATACAGAGCAGGCTGTGTGACCTGGGGGCAGAGATGGGGGTGCTGTGCCTAAAGCTGAGGAATGCCAAGGATGGTCAGCAAACACCCAGATGCTGCAAGAGGCCTGGAGCCCCCGGAAGGTGCCAACCCTGCCCGTGCACCAGGATCTCAAGGTCCTGGGGTCCTGAACCAGGAGAGGATGAAGTTCTGTTGCCTTGGCCTGTTCTCTCCCTGCCCATATTCACAGGTGACACAGGTGGGAAGTACAGACGGGGGCCGTCCTTCTGCCCTTACGGCTCTGCCTG
Organism: Mirounga leonina; assembly: GCF_011800145.1. Lineage (NCBI taxonomy): Eukaryota > Metazoa > Chordata > Mammalia > Carnivora > Phocidae > Mirounga > Mirounga leonina. The sequence goes on along the minus strand of NW_023270447.1, from coordinate 91,515,098 downwards.
GTGTCTTGGGGGAGGAGCTGAGGCCCAGTCTGGGCTCTCTCTTTCAGGTCTTTCTGCTGCTTGGCCATGCAGAGAATGTGCTGCACAGACCCTGGCCAGTGGATCGTGGGCCGGCCTGGGCAGGTGAAACTGCAGGGGTGTGAGCACGTCCATGTGGCCCCATGTCTAATCTTCCTTCTGGGTCAGCTGGAGCTGCTCGGTCCCACCCTCCCGCTCAGCACCTGTTCCATGCACTGTTCCTCGTTGGTCCTCCGAACCCCAGCACTAAAGGAGGGTCTGCTGCTTGCAGCAGGAGGAGAGCCCTGGTGAGCGCTGCCCAGACCATACCGTGGGGGGACAGGCCTGACCCTGGGGGTGGGACGGTGAGGGTGGGCTTGGGCGGGACTCCCCATCCCTTCTATTCTGTCCTTTGTTCTCTCCAGCTGCTATTTGCTCCCCATGCTGTGACCTGCCCCTGTACTCCATTCTCCAGGCTTCGGCTCCAGCGGCTTCTCCCACCTGGAAACTCCTCTCTTAGTTGGCAAGTTTCCTTTCTTTAAAGCCTAGCTGCACCCACATCATGCTGAGCACCCTTTCTTTTTATTTATTTATTTTTATTCTTATGTTAATCCCCATACATTACATCATTAGTTTTAGATGAAGTGTTCCATGATTCATTGTTTGTGCATAACACCCAGTGCTCCATGCAGAATGTGCCCTCCTCAATACCCACCACCAGGCTAACCCATCCTCCCACCCCCCTCCCCTCTAGAGCCCTCAGTTTGTTTTTCAGAGTCCGTCTTCTCTCATGGTTCGTCTCCCCTTCCGATTTCCCCCCTTCATTCTTCCCCTCCTGCTATCTTCTTCTTTTTTTTCTTAACATATATTGCATTATTTGTTTCAGAGGTACAGATCTGAGATTCAACAGTCTTGCACAATTCACAGCGCTTACCAGAGCACATACCCTCCCCAGTGTCTATCACCCAGTCACCCCGTCCCTCCCACCCCCCACCAGTCCAGCAACCCTCAGTTTGTTTCCTGCGATTAAGAATTCCTCATATCAGTGAGATCATATGATACATGTCTTTCTCTGTTTGACTTATTTCACTCAACATAATACCCTCCAGTTCCATCCACGTCGTTGCAAATGGCAAGATCTCATTCCTTTTGGTGGCTGCATAATATTCCATTGTATATATATACACCACATCTTCTTTATCCATTCATCTGTCGATGGACATCTTGGCTCTTTCCACAGTTTGGCTATTGTGGACATTGCTGCTATAAATATCGGGGTGCACATACCCTTTCGGATCCCTACTTTAGTATCTTTGGTGTAAATACCCAGTAGTGCAATTGCTGGATCATATGGTAGCTCTATTTTCAACTTTTTGAGGAACCTCCATACTGTTTTCCAGACTGAGCACCCTTTCTCTGTGACTGCACCCCAGGGGCCAGTGGGGTGCACGCTGCATGCATCCTGTTTGTCTCTGGTTTCTCATTTGCTGGTGGCACACTCGGTAAAGATTCTGAAGCTACTTCTTTTGTGTGGGATCGGTAAGATCCCTGAGGACCTACTGAATCTGGGACTGTGCCACAGAATTCCTTAGGATCCTCAAGGAACCCTGCCTCTCCTTAGCCTCTGCCATGTCTGATATGCCGTGGGCACCCGTAAATGCCCACGAATGCCCATAATGTTCACAAATACCCACGGATGTCTGCAAAATGAGAATTTGCCTGATTTTTCATGGAGTTTCATGTGTCAGCACTCTGAAAATTTACAGAGTTTCTCTTATGGGCAAATCAACTTTTGAAACGGAATTAGAAATAATTCCGCGTGTTCGGGCTGGTCCAGTAATCAACACTACATGAGAGACTTTGACTCTAATAAAATCCACAACGTAGGTTCTTCCCACATCATTTTTCTCCATGATTGCTCTCACAGCTGCTGAGGATAAAGAACGGATGGTGTTAATTTCCCGGAAATTTTCTGCAACCTCAGGGCTTTGGTCTGCAGGGCCCAGGCCCCTCCCAAAAAGCACAGCCATATTTGGGGCATACGACCAAGTGGAAAAAGAATCTTCAGCACAACTGTGTAAAAAGCAACAAGTCTCCACCCGTGAGGAGTTAGGTGGGCTGGGATTCACCTCCTCACAGGTGTTACCTGCCACAGAGCTTCCCGTTCATGTTTGTTTTTTCAACGTCTCTGGAGCAGGGGTGCAGCCCTGTAAGCCATGAATTCATCCAGCCAACAAGGATTCATTGATGATCTAATGGAGATTGGTCATCTTGGTGGGTTTAGAACTGAGAGGGTTTCTAGGACGTGGGACTTTCAGAGCTAAAGCGGGAGAGTTCCAGGTGAGCTGGGCAAGTTGCCCACCCTGGAAGACCTGCCACTGTGCTGGGTTCTGGGGCTGCAGTGGGTGGACAGCGGGAAGTCCTCCTCCCATGGAGCTCACATTCTACAGGGAAGGAGTAAAAGTAAGTAGCTATTGACTTACACTTGTCATCTGAGCCACCCAGAAGCCAATTTGCAGTGGGACCATGTAACAGGGACCTGTCCCATTTGGGCTCAGAGAAGGTTTCCCACTGACCCACAAAGTCAGGGGTTCCTACAGTGCCCAGGCTTCTTGTGTGTACATGGGCGTGTGCATGTGTGTGTCTGAGCATGGAGCATCTCTTGTGATGTACCTCGATTCTGCAGAGGTGAGTGATTCCATTGCTCTGCCCCGAGAGGGGAAGGTGGTGGGAGGAGGGGCAGCAAAAGAGGTGCAGCTCTACCTTCCCTTTCCTTCTGTCTGGAAGACCTGCAGGGTGTGCCCTGGTCTTTTCTCTCACTCTTCTGGGGGAGTAGGTGAGGCTACAATGACCCTACAGACCTGGTGGTTCCTTACTATGGCCTCACAGCTAGCTTAGCCTTCCAGCTTTTATCAGTGATAGCTTCCTGATTGCTCTCTCTCTCAATTGACTTCTTTTTTTTTTTTTTTTTCTGGGTCAGGGAAAGGGGTTTGCTTATTGGCCCTTTAAAGCCCCTACATGGAAAAATCCAAAAACCCAACATGCAGACCATATTTTTTTTT
>NW_023270447.1:91510844-91512029 GCF_011800145.1 Mirounga leonina | reverse complement strand
GGAGGTGGTACAGGGGGCTGGGGGCTGGTGCAGGGGAGGTGCAGGTGGTACAAGGGGATGGCCTCACTAATATAATTTACCCTCAATGTCTGACTCCTTGGGAGCTCCTGGAGGGCAGGGGCCATGTTGGAGCATCTTTGCCTCCCCTGGACCAATCATTTCTGACACATCTGAGGCATGGGATGTACTTTTGAATTATTTTCCTACTATTTGTTCATTGTCTTTTTGAAGGCATACGAAAGTCTCTCATCATTTCTCCTGTTATTTGGAAGGATAGAGGGAATGGAACTTCTGTGATGCCCCACAGCAGTGTGAGTGTGGCATTCCTGGAAGTGGGAGCAGGGCTGGGGCCGAAAGCCAGCACACCTCTTCCTCTTCCCAAGGTTCTGGGCCATGCTGTCTCAGGGTCAGATGCTAAGGCCTCTCCATAGGAGAGGTCTCTCCTGGGGATGACACTTTCCTCCTGAATGTAGTACTTCTGCCAGATCTCCTCCCTCTTTTCTAGGGTGTGGTCACTAGGTTTGCACCTGACATTGGTCAGGGGAAGAGACAAGGACTGGATGGGCATGATTTCTTTTCTTTTCCTTTTTTTTTTTAAGTTTTATTTATTTATTTGAGAGAGAGAGAGCGCGCCCAAGCGTGAGAGCTGGAGCAGGGGGGAGGGGTAGAGGGAGGGAGAAGTAGGTTCCTGGCTGAGCGGGGAGCCCAATGTGGGGCTCAGTCCTAGGACCCTGAGATCATGACCTCAGCTGAGGTCAGATGCTTAGCCAACTGAGCCACTCAGCACCCCTGGATGGGCATTATTTCAAAAGATATTCTGTCATAGGAACTCATGCATTGATCCCTGCCCCTGACATGGTCCTTTCTCCCCATAATCATCTCCTACTAGGTGCAGGGGTTTCAGAGAGGAAGGACAAAGACAGAGAAGGCACTGGCCTCCCTGGTGGACATGGTAACAAGATGCAAAAACAGCCCAGGCTAGTAAATATCAACAATACATCCTTCAAGATTCTCCCAACCATCACCTCAACAAGGACACTCCCTGCTTCTCCCCTCCCCACCAGAAATGGCTAAGAAGCCCTCTTCCTGGCTCCCTTGTTCATTCATTCATTCATTCATTCATTCATTCATTCATTCATCTTTATTGAACACCAGTCATGTCCCGGTCACTGATCTGGACATGGG
>NW_023270447.1:91491502-91510834 GCF_011800145.1 Mirounga leonina | reverse complement strand
TCTTTATTGAACACCAGTCATGTCCCGGTCACTGATCTGGACATGGGGATAAAGTGATGAGCAAAATACACCACTTGCTGCACATTTGCTGCCCTGAAGACATTTGATCCTCGTGAAGAGAGCCTGGCAGTCAGCATGGAATTGAATCCTAGGGAGTGGAGCATGGGGAAGAACTGGAAGTTGGTCGGTAACAGGGTGGCTGAGGAGGGCGAGGGAACAGCCGCAGGCAGGGGGCAAGGCCAGGGCAGGAGTCTCGGCTCCATGGAGGCTTTCCCTGGCTGTGAGTGCTCTGTGTATGAGCCCTCCCTGTCCACTTGGGGTCATGCTCTGTGCAGGGCCCTGCAGATAAGGCTCGAGGTGGAGCTGGGGTTGAGGGCAAATCAGGAATTCAGCTGTGAAGCACGCAAGGGGTGCCTACAGAGAACCAAAGCTGTAGTCGGGAGCTGTCCGTCGTCCTGGTGCGGGAGGCCCCTTCCAGGGAGGGTCCTTGCTCCACCCAAGCCTCTGATTTTAGGGCTCTTAGAGTATTTTTCAGGGATGGGCCAAGCTGGTTCATCTTTGTGTCCCCAATGCTTATCCCAAATCTTGCATTAGGTAGGTTCTCAATACGTGATTATGGAGCTGTATCCAAATATTCACCGACATTTAAAACATCTTCATTAAAGGAAAGGAGTGTGGAATGCTGTGGGGAAACGCACATCTTGGGAAACTGAGCTGCAAGGGTATCAGAGATGAACCCAGGAATGAGCTGGGGCAGGGGTAAGGTTGGCAGAACCGGCAGGAGGAGGGACGTGAGGGGTGGTCCAAGGTGCGTGGGGCCTGTGAGCACAGCTGCTGCCCTCTGCATTTATCTTGATGTGAATATTAGTTACCTGAGAAAGGCAAAGGAGCTTTTTTAATCTATTCATTTTCCCCTTTATTTTTAGCAAGGTGGAATTGTTGTAGATTTAATGGGGGGATAAATATTGCCCTTCACCACAAAAGTACTAGTTCTGTTAATAATTTTTCAGGCAAAGAGTAATGACAAAGCATGTAAAAATAGTTGCATCCCAATTTGGCCTGATTTCGAATTATCTAATTAGAGAAGGGTGAGAGTTTCTTGTTTTTAAAAGCATTTACTCAGGCTCTACCACCGGCGAGGTGGTAGAAATGAAGGGAATTAAGTAAGTGTCTTGCAAAGGGTTGGGGGGGGGGGGGACAATGGCAAGAGCCAATGATCGAGTCCAGCCAAGGCCAAACCAGGGGACTCGCCCAGAAGACGAACGCGGACCCATTAGGGGTGATCAATCACTCCTCGAGCAAACAGATGGTTAACTGGAACTATAATGCCATGTTAATTTGTTTCATTTACGATGGACATTTATGATACCAGCACCTTCTACAACCTTTTCTTCATTATTCTACTTCACATGGGCCATTTTCTCTCCAACTTTGCCCTTCGTGGAAGAAGGGTGATAAATACATTTGAAGTATGATTACCTTTATCGTTCCCAAGGTGAAAGTCCTTCCCTTGTGTTACCATTAGTAAAGCCACCACCAAACATCCATCACCCTCCTTGTCTCCACATTGCCCATCTACCAGGCAGCCCAAGTATCTTTCTTTGCATCCCAGCAAAAATACCAAGCTGCAAGCCATTGGCGTCTGGCTCCTTGGATGGAGGTGACAGTGATGTGGCAAGATGTGGTCAGGTGGTTATTCCTTGGAGTGTCTCTCTCTCTCTCTACCCCCAATAACATGCATCTCTCCAGATGAATGGGCAGATCCCAGAAAAGCCCACATGGCAATTATGCTGTGACCACAGGTTCCTCGAGCAGAAATCTGCCGGCTTCATGAGATTAATTCTTGTAGTTATTCGACAAATACTCACTGAATGCACCGCCCCCCCCCCGCCCCGCCCACCCATGATGAACTGTTCATGAGTGAAACACAGAGATGAGCTTCTGCCTGTGTGGAGTCTACAGCCTCCTGGCAGACATGATTAGAAACCAGGTTAATAAGAATATATCGGCAAGATAGCTGCAAAGAGACTAGCAGGATGATGTGACAGAGCTGGACCAGAGGACAGCTGTAGGGGGCCAGGGAAGAGCTTGGTGACAGGAGGCGTGCATGCTGGGATGCAGGTGGGTGGGGAGGTGATTGGAGAGGTGGTTGGAGAGACTCGGGGTCTTTGGGGGGTGGGAACTTCATGTGATGCTGTGTCCTACATACCCATCTCATGTTGGAGTCATGGTTCAGACGTGTGTAGGAATCACGGTCTGGCCCCTATCAGCTGTGAACTTTGGAAAGACCCCTACATTTCTCTGGGCCCTGTCATCTGCAGAATAAGGTTAATGATCTCTGTGCCTGTTTCTCAGGTCTAGTTTGAGAATCAAATGCAAGGAAGTTATAAAAGTGCTTGGTGGACGACTAATCCTTGTACAAGGATCACGTGCTGTCTGGGGTCAGCTCCCCCAGAACAGGCCCCGAGACAAGCATTTGGATCTTTCAGGAAAATCAGTGAGGGCTGTGGGGGCTGTGGGGAACGCACGACAGAGACCAGGAAGAAGTGAAGCAGAAGTGCCGTCTGGGGCACAGTCCCAGCCTCAGCCTGACCCTGCAGGGAGCTCTGGGGCTCAAGCTCAGCTTCTGAGTGTGTCCGGCTGGAGGCGGGAGGGCTGAGCTGCTGTATCCCTGGTCCAGCCAGCCGTTGACAGGGGGCCACATGGAGCCGAGGGGCTTGGAGAGGGAGAGCGTCAGCTCCTAGACTTTCCTCTTGTTGGCAGGTGAGGCTGCCCCAACCGTCTGTGTGTACGGCCACTCTGACCTTGGAGACCAGAAGGGCCTTGAATGGTCTGGCGCAAGCTCCTCTCCTCCAGGCTGCTCCCATGGATAAGATTCCCCATCCAAACGAGCTTCCTTGTCAGGGGACCAGTGACAGCACCTGCATGCTTCCCAGTGCTGGGCCTGTTCCCCACGAGCCCTCAGAATTGTTCAAACAAGCCCATCATATGCTCAGGAGGTCAGGACCACCCTCCCCTTTGGTCTCTAGCAGTCTGCCTCCCATGGCCCCTGCTGGTTCAGTCTCTGCGTGAGTGCAGCCCCCTGTGGCCGCTCATGGGGCAGGGGCCCCCTCCCCTCAGCTGTGAGTACGTGTGACTAATAAACTGCTGTCCATCTTATCTGTCCAGTGTCGGTGTCCTGTGTCTAGTCATCCCACGATCCTAGGATGGAAATCCTTCCCTCCCCACCAGGGTGAAGAGGGGGTCAGTCCTCAGGAGAGAGTCCCAGGTCTAGGGCTAGAGGAGCAAAGTTTGCTGAGGCTGGGGTGTACACGGAAATGTAACGGGTGTCCACGCAGATACGAGCAGTCTATGGAGGTGACCACTGCCGCCAGGAGACATGAGGCTGGGTAGGGCTTTGGCAGCCTGCAGGGCTTTTTCAGCCTCTCTGCAAGGTCTGAGCTCCTGGGTGTGAGCATGCTTTCCATGAGAAGCCCTTTCTGATGTGCCCACCTTAGGGCTGTGGCTTTATTCAGGGGCTGTGTGGTTTCCTACATTTCCAAGGGAAGGTTAAGGCTTGTCTGCTTGGGCTCCAGGGGGCAGCTCCTTGCACCCTCCATGGGACCGGTGAGACAGTGAGCATTGGGTCCTCCCAGCAGGTCTGGGAACTGACTAAGAGGAGCATGGATTATAGGCATGAGGTTGGGATTGGCAAGGACTGGTCAGCCAGCAGGAGGCCCCACTGTAGCTGCAATGACCACCAACAGCTAATATGTATTCAACCTTTTAGCACCAGACGTTGTGTTCAGCGCTTCACCTGCATCATCTCGTCATCCTCAGTACCCCGAGGTGGCAGATGAGAGCATGACCTCCGGGGCAGAGGCACGCTGGGTCCCTGGCCTGCAGTCTTCTAGCCAGCTCAGGGTGGAGCCCCCCAGCCCACAGGTGCGGCCGCTCGGGGCTGCATCCCATCAGCAGCACTTCCTCCCCTTACAACAGAGCCCCCAGTCTCAATGGACAGACCCAGACCGTCCTCAATCTGGCTCAGTGCAACAGACACTTACTGAGCAGCTGTTGTGTCCCAGACGCTCTGCTGGGCTCGGGGACACACTTCGGAATTGGTGAACATGCTTCAGAACAGATCAGTGCCATACAGCAGGGCAGGTGCCAAGACGGAGGTGTGTCTGGATCCCGCAGGGACACCAAGACAAGGGCGGTAGGTATCCAGCCCTGCCCAGCTCCCTGGAGGAGAGTTCGCCTGAGCTGGGATGGCAACAAGTTCAGGTTTCCAAGGAGGGGAGCTTGCACGTAAGATCAAGAGCTTAGGCAGAGGCGCAGCGAAAGGAGCAGCCCTGGGCGTGCCTGGAGGGCACGTGGTCTGGCACCATCGGGGCAGATGGACAACACTGCAGTAAGGTGGCAGCCGTCGGTGGACGGAGAGGAGGAGGACACTGAGCTCCAGCAGGTGAGGGGGGCCCTGGTCCATTTTCACAGCCAACATCCAGGTTGGACGTGAGAGGCAGCAGTGTCTGGTGATGTACGTCCCGGTGCGTGTCTTCACTGAACTTCCATGCGCCTTCTCTGTGCACCCTGACTGCTCATTCTGTGCCTAGAACCCGAGCGCACACCTGAGCATGTCCTGCTGTGAACGCCACCCCTCACATGCTTCCTCGAGGGGCAGAAGGCTGAGGGACACTGTCGGGGTTGGATAACTCAGGGATTGAAGGGGGAACGGTCAGGGGAAGGGTCAGAGACAGAACATCCAGGAGGCTTTGCCAGCATCCGGTGAGAGGAGGCGGGGGGCTGGATCGAGGCAACGTCAGAAGACATCGAAGGGGTGGCGCTGGTCACAGCGCACAGCAGGTTGGAATTGGGTGTTAAGGACAAATGATAGATTGGGAAAGCTCCGTCTCTGAGTTGGGTCTGGAGACCTGGTACCTGAGCAGCTTACAGAAGCTCAGGAATGGAGCCCGAGAAGTTGTCTGAGGCTCCAGAGGGAGGGCTCCTTCCCAGGCGCAGACACTCAGGAGGGCCTCATGCCCCGTAGCCTCCACCCGTGATGGGGCTACAGATGGGGAAGGGACTCCTGATTCTGAGGGACTACACGGCAGCGTCTTTCACCTCCAAGCTTAACAGAGACCCTTTCTCAAAGGACTGATCCACTTTCCAGCCTGGGCAGGACGGCAGCACGGACCGTGGCTGGATTACCCTCAGGATGGAAGACCCTGAGCCAGCTGCCCTCCATCTATATGCACGTGTCCGTTGTCCTAGGCTGTAGGGAAATTCTGCTCGGTTGAGCATTGTGGTTACTTGGGGCCTGAATATATCCTGCTTGGCTGCACACACATTTCATTTCCCGTTAGAGCATATGCGTTTTGCTAATGGGGAGATTTTAAATGAAGACCTTATTACTCCAAGAAAAATAGTAGCTGTGCTGGGGCCGTGGGATTATGGGTGGTCTAATATCTTTAAATTCCTTTAATAGTGCTCCTACATTGCTTTCTGAATGATTTTTTTGAGACACATAACAGTAAAAGATGGTGTTACGGCCACACAGCTCTTTTGTCATACAAAACAGAACTCGGGCTGGAGGAAGATAGCCCCTCACGAAGGTCGTTGGGGTGACATATGGCATGAGCTTCCCCATGTCTCCGTTGGGCCTTAATCCCATCTTAGGATGGGAACAGGGGGGCTGCTTTCCTGGCAGTAGGATCGGGTTCAGCAGGAGGCTGCGCCCATGTGTCCCAGTCAGACAGGGACCTCTGTCACTCGGAAAGGGGCACTGAGCTGTGGAAAGCAGTGACGCTAAGGGGAAGACGGGGGCTGTCTGCTGAAAAGGGGGGGGTTCCCTGTGTAGGCACGCTACACCTTCTGAAGCATTCCAGATCTCAGGGAGGAAACAGAGCTGAGGAAGATGGCAGAATGACCACAAGGGAGAAAAAACTAAAATGAGTAAGGGGAAACTGGGCCACCTCACTGCAAGAGTCTGCAGGGTCCAGTTAGAAATAGTAAAGGAAGCTTGGTCCACATAATACATGCCTGAGAGCAAGAAGGGGGATTGAGAAGAGAGACGGGCAAAAGAGGCAAGATGGCTAATTTTGTGTTGGCTTGACTGGCTGCAGGCTCGGCGTTTGGTCTGACATGATTCTGATGTGTCTGGGAGGGGCTTCTCTAGTTGAGAGTAGCCCTGGAATCTGTGGGTGGGCCATATCTAATCAGTTGAAGAACTGAATAGAACAAAAAAGCTGACCCTCCCTCAAGTAAGGGGAAACTCCTCCTTCCTGACTGCCTTTGTTTTGGGACTTTGGCTTTTTCTTGCCTTCAGACTTGAACTAAAATTACACCATCAGCTCTCCTGGGCCCCCAATTGCTGACTGAAGATTTCAGATCTTGGGACTTGCTGCCTCCATAACTGCATGGGCCCCTTTGTTTGTAATAAATTAACATGCACACACATACATGCACTACTGGTCTGTTTCTCTGGAGAACTCTGGCTAATGCAGAAGGTGAAGGAAAGGCAGGGTGACCCAAAGGTCATAGCATCTCTGTCCTCATAGGTTCGAGGGAAAAGCCATAGAACAGAAACCCAGAACCTTGTCCTCCTTAAGGAAAATAATACACACTTTCAACATTTATGAAGTAGGAAGATAAAACAAAAGATGACTCAGAACATCAAGCCCATAGATGAGAAAATTAAAGTACATAAAATATTTATCCATTTAACTTCGTGGCGGCCAGCCATGCGTGCAGGGTGGAAATGTGAAGTTTCTGGGCATAGTTATACTCCCTCTTCCTTCCCTGCAACGAGCTCAAGCAATTTGGTTAATGGGAGCTGAGCGCAAAGTTCATTTTTCACATTCAATTAAAGTTTCATTTCTAATTCTCTTTTCAGTATAAATTTAAAAACAAAATGGGAATTGGGTCTCAGTGATTATTCTCTATTAAGAGGAAAGGAAAGTGCTCTTGGTTCGCAGTCGGGACCCTACAGAGGGGTCAGGCTTGTGGGATAGTGTCCTGCTTTGCAGCCTCTCTCCTCCCCTCTCATCCTTCTCCAGAAAGGCACCTGCCCTTTACAGCTGACCCTTGCAGACACTGCTCTCCGCACATTGCTGAGAGACCCCCGGAGGGGGGACCCTTGGGATGTCAGTGCCCGAGATCTGGCATCGATGAGAGTGCACGCATAACACGCACACATTATAGCTGCAGGACGTACGTGAAGCATGGCCACTGAAACAGAGAGAGCAAATTCCTGAGGACATGTCAGCAAGGATGCACACCCACCTTTCCATGATGGCTGACCTTGGAGACAGGAAGGCTCTTGGAGCATGCTGGAACAGCACTCTCAACTTCTACCTGTCCAGGGACTAAATGTGCAAATGGACAATGGCCAGACCACGCATAGAAGTCAAACTCCCACCCTGCCTTCCAGCCACCTGCCAGCAAACTGGACCCTGGGTACAGTAACCAGCCCGGGGGGCCAGCCTGCTGCAAGTCAGACCTGTAGGAAGTCAGACTACCATCTCTAGCAAAACACAGGAGACAAAATAATAACTTCTGTAACAATTAGCCGAAGGGCCAGGACTTGATCCATCACTGGCGGCTTCTCTAAGTTTTCTCCCCGCCTCCACATCCAGAGCAGTCAGAGGAAGCCGCGTGCGCCCCACCAATCACGTGGGATGCTTCTCCTTCCTGCCTCGGGCTTAGCTGGAAACTTCCCTTTTCCCACCACGAAGCTCCCCCGCTCCCCTGCCTACATTTGAGTCTCCGCTAAATCAGGTGCGGGTGCTGGGCAAACACAATCGAGAGGTTGTCACAAATTCCTTTGGCGGACATCACTTGGATGCCGTCTCCCCATTGGACGTAGCTGCAACGTGGGGAAATTGGGGTGAGGTGGCAAATGCTGGCCTGCCCTCGTGGGGCTCGCAGGCCAGAAGGGAGGGGTGAGGATGATGATGATGAGGGGCGAGGAGTGTGTGCAGGGGGCCGGGGGGACAGGCTCTTCACGGAAGCCCAGCATGTGGGTGGGCCAGCTCGTGCTCGGGGGAGGGGCTTGCTGGTTCCTAATGGCTAATGTTTTTGAAGGTTTACTTTGTCCTAGGCTGTGTTCATGAGTTAACTCATGTAATCATCATTAAATTTAATCGTCCCTGCCAGGAAGGCACTATTACTATTCCCGTTGTCCAGTGATGGGAACGGGGGCCCATCCAGGCCCACCTGGACGATGCAGGGCTCAGCACCTGCATGGCCCCCCTGCCCTCCTGATGACCTGTGGGGACTGTAGAGGGAGTGTGTTGCTGAGCCAGGAGCCAGGCAGACGGGGTGGGGGAGTGGGAGGCTCCAGTCAAGGCACACAGGGGGGAAGGTGCAGAGGGAAGGACAGCCCAGGCAACAGGGCACAGAGGGAGAGAGGAGCATGAGGCCAGTGCCATCGGGGGTGTGGGGGGTTTTGAAGAGATGCACGTGGGTACAGTGGGGAGTTTAATTGCATGGGCCCCTCTGAGCCTGGTTCAGAGGATGAAAGAGGCTGGCAGGTGCAGGGAGGCAGACGGCCTCAAGGTGTTCGAGGGGGTGAGCCCAGCAGGACTCGGGTATCAGAGAGGAGGTGCTGGGTGGTGCTCCAGGTTTCTGGCAGGAAAGGCTGCATGGATGGTGGTCCCTCTTACAAGGTGAGGTCCAGGGGAGGGTCATGAGTCCTGTCCGAGACGGGGCTGTGTGACCTCCATCGCAGCGATGCACCAGGACCCCGGACGAGGGGTCGGGGGCGCAGTGGGAGTTTGGGAGCCATGAACTCTGCACTGGGACTGTGTGAGGAGAGCGTGTGGTGCCGTGCGGTCTGGGACCACAGCACGAGCCACACATGGCCATTGGCCCTGAACACACTTACAAGTAGATGACACCCTCAGTCCCTCACTCACACCAGCCACATTTCTAGCACTCAGAAGCCACATGGGCACATTCCTGTCATTGCAGGGGTTCCACTGGGCAGTGCTGGGGTGGAGGGAGGGCCAGTGCCCGAGGAGTGCCCCTCGCAGGGTTGGTGCTATGGATGGAATGTTTGTGTCCCCCAAATTCATATGCCAAAACCCTAACCCCCAGAGGGTGAGGCCCTGCTCTCATAAGATTAGTGCCCTTCTAAGAAGAGACGCCAGAGGGCTTCCTGTCTCCACGTGCACGCACTGAGGACACGGCATGTGGGGACACAGGGAGAAGGTGGCCATCTACAAACCAGGAAGACAGTCCTCTCCAGGAAGCGAATCAGTGGGAATCTTGATCTTGGACTTCTAGCCTCCAGAGCAGTGAGAAATAATGTATGCTGTTTAAGATGCCCAGCCCTGTGGTATTTTCTTATGTCGCCCGAGCAGACTGATGCAGCAGAGGCGTGGCCAACACACAGCTTTTAAAACGAGAGCCCAGAGCAGTAAGAGAGAAGCAAGGAGAACATGGGGGCTCTGGGAGCTGAGTGAACCGGGAGCTTTAAGAAGGCAGTAATGGGAAGATGAGCTGAATGGCACCCATGGGTTAACCGAAGGGAGTGTCCACTGAATTTGGCAAAAGCCTTCATGACCTTGACAAGCTCAGGATTAGCAGAATGGTGAAGATGGGATGCAGGGTTGGAGTGGGGGTGACAGATGGTAAAGTGAGGGCAGCAGCTCCCTTGGGAAATGCTTTACTGCCCCATTCCCAAGTCAGAAAACCAAGGCTTCATAAGGTGAAGGAAGCTGCTAGAACCTGCACGGTCAGAAAGCAGTCCCGGGGGGGTTTGAACCAGCTCAGCTTGCCACCCAACCGCATACCTTAGCCACAGTCTTGGAGAACAGGTCATCAGCGAGGCTCCCTGACATGCCAGTGATGGAACCTGGATGCTGGGCTCTTGGGAGCTCAAGGCTGTCTGGGATGGAAGTACTGAGCCCCAGAGTTAAGTCTGTCTACAGGAATGGGCAGGAAAGATACACCATCCAGAGATGCCAGGGCAACCGAGCTGAAGCTACGGGCAAGGGATAGTTCAGAGACTCCAGAGGCTAAGCCAGCGTCTGAGGCAGAGGGGAGCTGGGGGCCAAGCAAGGCAGGGGTCTACTTAGAAGGGGGTTGGGTTCCATTAGTGGTCATGTTGGTGGGGGAGGGGAAGGAGGCAGAGAGCTGAGTGCCTCGGCCCTGGGCCAGCCCCAGTGGGCAGCCATGACCTCCCTGTGGTCCGAGTGAGTCAGGCTCCTTGCGTGGCTGCAGCAGGGCTGACCGCCCAGAAAGTGGGGATCTGCCCCTGCTCCGGGGGGCACAACTGCCTGCCAGCTGGGTCTGGCCCAAGGAGCCAGCCTGTTGTTAGCCGCTCAACACATGCTAATTTCAGCCTGCTTAATGGGATGTGCAATCTGCTTCATGTCACATCTTCTGAGCCCATGATGATGCTTATTTTCCTCATACAAGTTTTGTAAGTCACCGGGAGCAATTTCTTGTCCCTGGGGAGCACTAGCAAAGCGTGATCCTTCCCTGGCCCCCACTCCCCCACTTTCGGCACGACATTCATTACTTCCTCCCGCGTTTTATCCTGAGCTGCTCAGGGCGCTTGTCTCAGCAAGAGAGAGGAGAGCAGGAGGTTCCTCAGCTGTGGCCAGCCATTCTTCTCCCCATAGTCACAGCTGTTAACAGCGGCTCAGGGGCGTCCATGCACACTCTCTAATCTCAGCAGAAGTCCTGCAAGGCTGACATTACTACTCCCACTTTACAGATCAGGAAGCTGAGGCTCGGAGAGTTCAGAGTGACCCTGAGATCCACTGCTGTTTCCCCATAGACAGGTCCCTCTGTCCACAAGGGAAGTGCAGTTAAGTCATTCCCTGGACAGAAGACAGCAAATGGTCTGAGTTTTGCTCTTACTGACATGTAACCTCAGCTTCTCTGGACTCCCGGCTTCTCCACTGGAAAAGGAAAGGCCAGTGAAGTGGGAAGAGCACAGGGCTGCAATCAGGGCTTGCCGTAGGAGGTTTTTATATCTTGGCTGGGTGAAGGACCTCTGAACCTTTTCCTTTTCTGGACAGTAGGGACAGCAAAGTGACCCAATGAATTCTGAGTGGTAGGAAGCCCAAAGGAAGACATATGGGAAAGCACTTGAAAAGCATAAGGGGCCAAGAATCATTCTTGCCATCCCATGAGGGTCAAAGGCATCTATCTCCACCCCTGGGATCCCCTGCCTGCCTCTGGACAGGGCTCACCCTGGATGTGGGTGAGGGACCACCAAGGTGTGCTTTGTGCCTACTACCCCCCACATGGGGGCCCAGGGCCCATCTCCCCACCACGTGTCCTGTGGCTGCACTCCTGGTCTTTCAGACTCAAGTGTAAGTGTGTCTCTGAGCCACGTCACCCAGTTCAGTCTGCCTCCTCCAGCCCTGCTAGCACAGAGTCCACTGAGCTGTCGGTGAGTCTGTATCTTGGACAGGCGTCTGTTTCCTGGGAGCAAAATCATTTAACGGCTCTAATCTCTGGTCTGCTGGTTTCATTATTTAAACCAAAATGAAATGTGACCCAGAGTGAGACAAAAGACCAAGTGTGCAGCTGAGAGCCATAATGAGGCATTTACAGCCTAGCTGGGAGGTGCCACGTCCCTTCACGAGAAAGGATCAGGAGGCCCCCAGGTGGGAAGGAGACATAAATGACTATTGCCAAAGCTAGCCAGTGGGAAATCTAACAATAATGGTACATTTTGGAGAGAACAAATCAACTCCCACGTTATTCTGATTACAGCGGTCCAGAGCTAGAGGCCTGGCGACTGTGGCCTGCCAGCTAATTATCATGCCATTTTCATTCCCAGCCCGGGAGGACTTTTTAATCAGTCTCTAAGAAGAAACCCAGGATGCCTCTCTGTTAAGCCAAGAGGGCCAGACAGAAAGTTGCTGGGGAGGGAGACATGCTCCTGTAAAGAGGGGGTGTAGGAGATTGACCCTGGGGCAGCATCCTTGGGCTTCTGCTATTGTGTTCACACATATCATGAGAAGGGGGAGTGATGCTCCAGAGATGGAGTAGTGGTTACGTACGACCCACGCACTGGTGCAACATTTGGATCAGAGGGAAAGAGGGGCAAAGCTAGGGGTCAGGAAGAGTAGGGGGTAGGGAGACCCTAGGCTCCTGTGAGGCGCTGCCAGTTGGCCCCAGCCTACATTTGCCACCAGGCTTTGCTGCTGGCCCTTCAAGGAAACTGGCCCCAGAAAGCCTCCCTCTTGCTAGCCTCTGTCACTTACTTCTCTCATTCCACCTGTCTGAACTGCTTCCCCCTCTCTCCCATCCCAGTATAACACATCTTTAGAGCCCAACATAATTTCTACCTTCTAGGGTATAATAGTTATGGTAATGTTGTTGATGATGGTGTTAGTAGTGATGATGGCAATGATCATGGTGATGGTGATGATGGTGGTGATGGTGATGATGATGGTGATGATGATGATGGTGGTGGTGGTGGTGATGATGGTGGTGTGGTGGTGATGGTGATGATGATGATGGTGGTGATGATGATGGTGGTGATGATGATGGTGATGATGGTGGTGGTGATGACGGTGGTGATGATGATGGTGATGATAATGATGGTGGTGATGATGATGGTGGTGATGGTGATGACGATGGTGGTGATGATGATGGTGATGATGGTGATGATGATGATGGTGGTGATGATGATGCTGATGGTGGTGGTGATGATGAAGATGATGATGATGGTGGTGATGATGATGCTGATGGTGGTGGTGATGATGAAGATGGAAATAATAGCACCTGATATATACCTAACACTGTTCTTCCCAGGCATTATGCATATTAACTCATATAATCCTCATAATAACCCTGTGATGTAGGGGCTATTATCATTCCCATTTAATAGGCAAGTACACTGAGGCCCATATAGGTTAGTGTCCATGTTCACCTGACTCCCTACTCTAATGACCGGTCATCTATTGGGCACTCTCTTAGGTGTGGCCCTATTTCCCCCTCACACCTAGAAGTATTACTTATATATTCTGTGACCATTAACTTCCCATTTATTTCTGCCTCTTCCCCACCTGGGCTCTTTGTGTCCTGTCCTGCATCTGCCACTACACTATGTAGATGCTTTCCTGCACAAAACGTTCAATGGGAATTAAGGAGAGCAATCAGCGTTCTGGGAGCTGAGGTTGACGACTGGATATGCAGCTCCAGGAGCCCTTCCAGAATTCAGGAGATGGGTGATTTGGGGCTACATGAGGAGAGGGTCAGGCACAGGGTAAAGAGAGTTTAGATACTTTTGGGGGGTGGGTGGTGTGGTGACAGCAGCCTTGAAACTTTACCCCCAGAAGGAAGATCTCCTCTTCTCCTTCAGAAGTGGAGTCCCCTCCCATCCTGCCAGCCTTCCTGGGTGCTTTCGGACACATGAATAGTGTTTGTTTTTATCTTCCTGAGTCATGTCCCAGGAAAGTTATTGCGAAATACTTTAGTGTCTCATCCCCTGGGGACACCAGACTTCAGAGAGAGACAGAAAAGAACCACTTATTTTCCCTACCTAAATGCCATGGGCAGCTTTTTATGCCAAGCTGACAGGATGTGTCTAGTTAAGCATCATAATGCTGAGGGAAAGAGGGATGCCAGGCCTGGAGAAGACGGGGGCGGTGGGGGGAAGATGTTCTCCAGAGATGCTAGTCACAGCCTCACCGTGATTGTAGGTAAAAATCACTTGAAACCAGAGGGACAGACAAAACACTCATTTTTTATTTATTCACACACACTTAGAAGGCACTTATTACGCGTCAGACACTGTTCCCAGTGCTTGATGACATTAACTTGCTTACTGTCCTACAATCCTGTGTGGTAGACATGAATACCACTTCTACCTTTCAGAATAAGAAACTAAGCTCAGAAAAGCCACATCACTCCCTGGGCCATTGATAGGGCCACAGCTGGGTTTGCCTCCAGCATCTGGGTGGTCAGCTCCAGAATCTGGCTCCTACCCACTACTCCGGGTTGCCTAGCACACATTTCAGTTATCTCCAATATGTTTTAAACGTATTCTTTTTAAGTCCAGGCATATAGGAGAGACAAGACATCAAAACACAATGAAAGGCCCAGAGAAATGTGCACTCAGATGAGGGCTGCTGTCGGGGAGGCCTAGCTCCTCTAGCCCCAAAGATGGCAGGGTCCACTGGCTTGTTCTGTGGGAGTCATGCCACAGCATGAGGCAGGAAGAGTGGTGGAGCTTCTTTGAAATGAAGACATGGGTCAGGGAGTTCGTTTACGTAGGACAGGTGGGGAGAGGCGGGTGGGGTCTACTCCCTGCCCAACTCGGGAGGAACCCTGCTCTTCTTCCAGTGAACTCAATACAGCAGGTGGCCCTCCTTAATGTGGGTGGAATCACCCAGTCCACTGTGGGTCCAAACAGAACAAAAAGTGGAGGAAAGGTAAAGTCACCCCTTCTTCTTGACTGCTTGAGCTGGGACATTGACCTTCTCCTGCCCTTGGAGCTCCTGGTTTTCAGGCCTTCAGACACAGACTAGAATCTACACCATCAGCTCCCCTGGTTTGCAGGCCTCTGGACTCTTCACTGCTCTATACCACTGGCCGTCCTGGGTCTCCAGCTTGCAGACTGCATATCCTGGGACTTCTCAGCATTGCTGGTCACGTGAGCCAATCCCTATAATAAATATCATCCTCACTCTCTTTTTCCATACATACATATCCTGTCTCTATATATTTCATTTTTCTGGGGAGCCCTAATACAGTGGGTGCAGTGGGTTGAACAGTGCACTTCCCCAAATTTATGTTCACCTGCAACCTCAGACCTTCTCTGAAAGTAGGGTCTTCAAAGATGTGATGAAGATAAGGATTGAGATGAGGCCATACTGGATGAGGAGCTTTCCCCAAAATCCAATGAGAGTGTCCTTATAAGAGACAGAAGAGGACAAAGGGGAGAAGGTCATGTGAGAGCTGTGTGATGCATTTACAAGCCAAGGAAGACCAACGATTGCTGGCATCCAGCAGGAACTCACAGAGATGTGGGACCAACTCTCCCTCAGAGCCCCCGGAAGGAGCCAACCCTGCCTACACCTTAGTTTCAGACTTCTGGCCACCTGGGTTAGGGGACAATACATTTCTATTATTTTAAGCCATCTGATTTATGGTAATTTGTCATAGCAGCCTTAGGAATTAACTCAGGGTCACTGGTCATCTTCGAGAAAGGAAGGTTGGGGTTCAGAGGCGGGGTATTCAGTGAGAGTATAGGGAATACCTGGGGGCCTGGGGGGAGGAAGTGGAAGCAGTGGGTGTGGATGAATATTTCAAGGACTTTGGTGGTGCAGTGAGGGAGGAGACAGCAGAGCGGGAAGGAAGGTATAGGAGGACTGTCTTTGAAGAGTGGCCTCAGGGAGAAAGAGGAGCCAAGCTTCCTGCTGGGCTTTGCTGGCATGGAGGCTGTGTCTGGTGGGCTCTCATGGCCCTGGTGCTGGTACTGGGCCCCCACAGAGTGGAGGTGGCCTGTGGGGCAGGATAGTGGGAGGTCACAGAGGCAGAGACAGAGGTGAGTGGGACGCACCTGGGTCCTAGACGGTTGTTCCTGAGTTTGGCATGCCAGGAACTGTGCTGAGCCCCAGCGTTGGCAATGCATCCCACTCAGGGTCCACCACTTACTGGCTGTGTGCCCCGAGGCAAGAGAAAGTCTAACCAACTCTTCTTTGCTTGGGTTCCTATCTTTCCAGTGGAACTCAAGGGTTAAACAGAATTGTCACATAATATGCTCAGCACGCACTCATGCTCATGCACTTTGCAAGAGCTCTTCATAGCCTCTGACTTAGGCGGTATCTGTCTTGCTTGACTTCTAACTGAGGCTCAAGTAGGGGACCTGGAAACACCTGGGAGGTTCCTCCCCTGCTCCTCAGTGCTGCCTGCTTCTCCTTGGGGTGGCAAATGCATTTCATGGGTTGGTTCTGCCTGGGGTCCCATCAGCCAACTTTGGTTGGGGTCAAAGGGCCACCTATGCACCTCTAACACATGGCTGAGTGGATGGTGGTAAGGTGTGGAGTGCAGGATATGCATCCAGAAAATGGTGCGGTGCCTTTGCTGAACAGGTGACCTTGGGGTCAGTGGAGCAAAAAACACCTCCACTTCTTCCCTTCCCAGGTTTGGAGTGAACTGAGGATTTCGATACAAGAGACCCACTCCAGAGGAGACTGCAGATGGAGATAAAACACCAGCTTTCATCCTGAGAGTTTGATGCAAATGCATGGCTTTGGTTTTAGAGTCACAGGGTCTGCAGCTTTCTCCCTCCAAAGCTTAACTAGGAGTGGCCCACCTAGAGAAAATTGGGGACAGCAGAGCAGACCCTTTCCTGCTTGCAATGGGCAGGGCAGATGAAGAAAGGAGAACCCCCAGGGCTAGAGCTTTTTAATAGATAAGCCCCAAGCACATGAAGATTTGAAGCTATGGCTGTCTGAATACTCACTCTCCCCCTGGGCTGGGGTGAGGGAGCAGGGGGTTTAGAGACCATCTGGCATTCCTCTGGTGGATCCCACCCTCAGGGAAGCCTCAGGGTCCCCGGGAGGAGGTGGAGAATGCAGGGTGCAGGCTGGGGGCATTGGGAGGAGTTTGCAGGGGTGGATGTAACAGTTCTATCCACAAGAGCAGCCGGAGACCCAGAGCAGCATGCTTGAAAGGAGGTGCTTCTCTTCTGCTAGAAATACCTTGAAGGACCACGGGGCTATGGGAGAAACACCTCTGAGACTAAAGAGAGAGCAGTGGAGAGTGAGCAGGTCACTTCCTTCTCTCTCCCACCTCCCCCCAAAGACTCTCCATATTTCCAAATTTTGTTCTATTTGCCTGTCGCCTCTATCACCCCCATGACGCGGTGTTTTGTGTGGCTCTGACTTAGGACACAAAATGTCGTTTTAGTCCGGCTGAGGAGTAGCCTGCTGCTTCCCTTCTGGTTCTTCATGACTTCTCGTCATGAGCTGAAGTGCCTTCCCCAATCCAAAATTCACAGGTTGCTGTCCTAGCCCCCGGGACCTCAGAATGTGACTGTATTTGGAGATGGGGTCTTTGCAGAGGTGATGAAGGAAAATGAGTCAGCCCTAACCCAATCCGACTAGTGTCCTTACAAGAAGAGATCAGGACACAGACACAGACAGAGGGACAACTGTGTGAGGACCAAGGGTGAGGATGGCCGTCTCCACGCCAAAGAGAGAGGCCTCAGCAGGGACCAGCCCTGCCGACACCTGGATCTTGGACTTCCAGCCTCTGGGACATAAATTTCTGTTTAGGCCCCCTGCCTCTGGTGCTTTGTCAGGACAGCCCCAGGGAACTGGTACACTTCCTACGGAGGTAGTGAGGGGGTTATAGGGGCCCTAGCTCCCACTCCCAGCTGAAAAGGGCACAAGGATATTCTGGAAGACCCAGGAACCAAGTCAGGACCCAGCACCCAGGCTGAGGGAGGGCCAGGAAGCCTTGGGCAGTGTTGGTGATCACCCCCCACCCCACCCCATGCCATGCAGGGATGGGGGTGTGGTGCAAGGGGATGATGGAGACAGTGGTGCAGGGATGGGGATGTGGTGCAGGGGGATGGTGGGGCTGGTGGTACAGAGATGGGGACTTGGTTCAGGGGGATGATGGAGTGGCTCTCAGACTGTGGGCTACACCAGGATCATTTCGAGGGCCTGTGTAAGAGGTAGACTCCTGGGCCCTGCCTTCAGAGATCCTGACGCGTGGACCTCAGACGGGAGATGCCCCCAGGGGATGACGCAGACTCATTTAGCTGCTCTTGCGGCCATGTGACTGTAAGGTTTTCTTCCCCGAAATGGCCCTTGAGTCTTGACATTGTTGCTGCCTCCCAGAATCTCACTCTCAAGTCTGTGAGGCCCTGTGACTTTAAAAGCTCCTCCTGCGTGTTTATCTGGATGGCATGGTGTGAGAGCAGAGGATGCCCGCACGCGGTGCTCTGGCCATCAGGCCAACCAGGTGGAGGATGCAGGTCAGAGACTGATTTCCTTTACTTCTCGAAACACTGTAAAACTGAAAATGGGAAGGGGGCCCGAGGGGGCAGAGTGGGGGCACATGCCTGGAGGGTCAGCAGGGAAGGCCGGCGGTAATCTAAGACCTCCGACAAAGGCATTTTTCTTCCTGAGAGTTCTCCAGTGCAGAGACCTGTATTTAATAACATAACCCTCCAGTAGGAGAAAGGCAAGATTTGGACAGCTCGTCTGCTGGGGAGCTGTCTAATCCTGATAAATGGAACAACATCCTGCCCACTGTGAAAAGTCCCAGTGTTAGATTAAACATATCAATCCTGTCTGTTACCTTCTCTTATCCACTAGCTGGCACCTGGCTGGCCTCTGGGGATCTGTCTTCGATGGCCTTTTGTGGGCAATGACACGGTTAAGCACCAGACACCATGGTAATTGCTGCGCAGTGCTCCCAGCCCGGGGAAGCAGCCACAGAGAGCCTGATGTCCTGAGACAAGGCTGGGCAGGCCCTGTGATTGGTTTGTGATCGCAGTTCCCTGGGAATCCTGTAAGAAGCTGGTAGAAAAATGCTTGTTTCTGTAGTAGATGCTGTTCATGCCCCATCAGGCTGGTACCCCATCCCCAAGTTGTCCCTTGCTCTGGAGAATAGTTCTTGGTGGATGGAGCCACGTTGCCCTGTGGCAGGTGGCACCCCCTGTACCAGAGTTTATGCCCCATCCTGGGGGCCTGCCTTCAGCCAAGGCAGGCATGGGGGTGGTACACAGATGGCCTGTCACCGGAAGGAGAAATCAGGCAGGTGCAATCCCCACTCCAGTGCTCCTGTGGGGTCAGACTGAAGCTGATTCAGCTCAGGCAATTTCTTGTTGGTCTCCCTGCCCTCTCTGCTCTCCTCGCTCCCCTCCCTGAGAGCTGGTCCTTAGTTACAGACCCTGAGCCCCACCTCAGGCTCTACTTCTGGGGAACTGAGAGGAGCCGCAGGCTCAGGACCCAACCCCCCATGTGGGCTGCGTTCCTGCCTTGAGAGCCTCCTCTGCCAGAGTCAGGAACGCAATGAGAAAGCAGATTGACCCCAAGATGTGGGTGGGAGGTCTAAGGAGATGCAGGTGAGCAACTGGAAGCCCCAGGGTCCCTGAACCCTCTTGGCTTGTGGGAGTGGCGTGTCCCTCCTTGGGAGATGAAGCCCCCCTCCCTGCCTGAAGACTATGCAGAGGTTGTAGAAGAACAGGTACATGGGGTGGGATGATGGGGCTGGTGGTGCATGGCTGGGGACATGGTAAAGGGGGATGATGGAGACGGTGGTGCAGGGATGGGGGTGTGGTGCATGGGGATGATGGGGCTGGAGGTGCAGGGATGGGGATGTGGTGCAGGGGGATGATGGAGCTGGTGGTGCATGGCTGGGGGC
>NW_023270447.1:91490894-91491402 GCF_011800145.1 Mirounga leonina | reverse complement strand
GGTGCAGGGGGATGATGGGGCTGGGGGTGCAGGGATGGGGATGTGGTACAGGGGGATGATGGAGACGGTTGTGCAGGGATGGGGAGGTGGTGCAGGGGGATAGTGGGGCTGGTGGTGCAGAGATGGGGACTTGGTTCAGGGGGATGATGGAGACGGTGGTGCAGGGATGGGGATGTGGTGCAGGGGGATGATGGGGCTGGTGGTGCAGGGATGGGGATGTGGTGCAGGGGGATGATGGAGAGGGTACTTCAGGGATGGGGACGTGGTGCAGGGATATGATGAAGAGGGTACTGCAGGGATGGGGACGTGGTGCAGGGGGATGATGGGGCTGGTGGTGCAGGGATGGGGACGTGGTGCAGGGGGATGATGGAGACAGTGGTGCAGGGATGGGGATGTGGTGCAGAGGGATGATGGGGCTGGTGGTGCAGGGATGGGGACGTGGTGCAGGGAGATGATGGAGAGGGTACTACAGGGATGGGGATGTGGTGCAGGGGGATGATGGGGCTGG
>NW_023270447.1:91484479-91490794 GCF_011800145.1 Mirounga leonina | reverse complement strand
CTGCAGGGATGGGGATGTGGTGCAGGGGGATGATGGATCCCAGAACGGCAGAGTCCAGATGGCAGCACTCATCTTTCAGAAGCAAGTTACCTAGTGGGCAGCAAGCTCAGAACGGTGGCAGGGGCCTGACCTGCTGAAATCTAGGTCAGTGACCAATGGAATGTGGTGCTCCAGGACATGATGATGGGTGGCCAGCAGGAGAATACTTAAAGTATTTGATCAAACGTGGTCAAGGATGGGAGGAGGTCGAGGTCAGCTGCTCTAATTGCATATGACCCCTGCCACATTTTCAAACCCAAGCTAGTTCTTGCATGCAGACCCGTGGGGTGCAGCAGAGGCCCAGGCCCCTGGAGAAGGACATACAGTAGTGCTGCAAGTGGATCTACGCACTCTTCCCCAAAGAAACCCACGGGCATTTGTTTGGATGACTGTCCCTGGTACAAAGGGAGCTGATGGGGACAGAGTTGCTCCTGATGCTGGGGATCTCTGTGCTCACAGGAGAAGGCAGAGCAGTCTGCATTCATGTGGAATGGGCAACAGTTCATATGCTTGGTCTTGCCCAGGGCTGTGTCTCCCTTTGCCCTCCAGTGCTCTGTAGTTCAAGGGGCTGATGGGAAATCCCACAGAGTAGCGCATGGGCCCTCCTGTCATCAGTAGCATGTTAATGGACCCTCTGAGCAAGAAATGGCAGGTACGTTGGAGGCCTTGGACAATATATACCCCCAAGGTGGGAGCCAGACTCTAGTTGAGTCTAGTGCCGGGCATGTCAGTGACTGGTTTGGGGTCCTGCAGAGGCTTATCAGTGGTCTGGGGGTACACCAGAGCATCCCTCCCAAAATAAAGATAGGTTATGGCACCTTGAACCTCTCATTGTTAAGAAAAAAGCACAAACCTTGGAGGGTCTCTTTGGATTTTGTAGGCAGCATGTTCCAGACTTGGAAAGACTGTTCTGATCATTTATCGGG
Organism: Mirounga leonina; assembly: GCF_011800145.1. Taxonomy (NCBI): domain Eukaryota; kingdom Metazoa; phylum Chordata; class Mammalia; order Carnivora; family Phocidae; genus Mirounga; species Mirounga leonina. The sequence continues at coordinate 91,489,829 of NW_023270447.1, read as the reverse complement.
ACAAGAATCTGATGATTCGGAGTATAGCTCAGACCAAGGAAGGGTTCTATAGCAGCATCACAGCCCAGGCTCAACGTTGAATCTTTCCTGAGCCCCATGATCCTGGTGAACAGTGACTATTAAAGAGACCCCCCCACCCTCTTGTGCACCTGAAAGCCACCTTCCCCACCTGACTAGGGGAGGCTCACCATGCCCCCATGGTTACCTAGGATGAAGTCAGGCACAGATCTCCAAATTCCCGTCCTTTGCCTCATCAGTGCTTAGCTGATCTGTTTTGTCCCCACTGATCGATAGGAGCAAAATGCTTGTTGGTAATACTTGGTTAAGATTCTCTCCTTCCCCTAGGCCCCTGGACCTTGGCTCCCCCTCAGCCTGAGGCAGCAGATGGCCCCTCTTGACCCCAGGGTTAGACATTCTCTGGTCTGCTCTCCACCTTTTATTTGAGATCCACACATCCTGCCCTGTCTAGCCTCTTTGCTCTTCTCCAAAAGAAAAGGCCCTTTCAGCCTGACCTTTTGATGTTTGTGATCTCATGATTGAGGTACCCTGATTGCAATCACCCCTCTTCTCATTACCATACCCCCTCCCCAATTGCAGTAACCCCCTCTCCCCATTGCCATACCCCCTCCTCCAACTGCAGTAGACCCTTCCCCCATTGCCATACCCCCCCTCCTCCAACTGCAGTAGAGCCCTCCCTTATTACATAGCCCCTCTCCCCATTGCAATAGGCCCTTTTCCTCTCTTGCAATAATCCTTTAGAATCAAGTCTCTTCTTATTTAAGTTTGGAAGGTGTTTTTATTTAACACTGGCTATGCACCAGAGAGAGCTCTAACGGGGGGACCCTGGCCCCTATACCTAAGGGATAGGGCATTTTTGTGAGCTTGGGGCAAGCCCTGGCCCACCTGAGGGGTTCCAGGTTAGAGGTTGGGTGATGGGAATGAGGGGGAGGGGAAGGAGCCAAAGGGTCCTCTCCACTGAGGTCGTGGGAATCTGGAACCTCCCCTGCTCTTTGTGATGTCAATCCCAAACATGAACGCACTGGGTCATCTCCAGCCCGCCCCCCTCCCAAGCAGGTACCCTGTTCATTGCAGAAACTCTGAATCCTGACCAAACACACTCAGAAGAACATTTTTCCTTCTTGAATTGGGCCCATCTGTTAGGGGTCCTGGTGAAGGCTCATTCCGGGGAATTTCATTCTTGAGACCCTAGGGTGCCTGTTTCCACCAGCTCCCGTCTCCCTGGATGAGTTCCCTGTGGTCTCTCACTCCACTGACTTCAGGCAGAAAACCCAGTCTGTGTGGGTTCAATCATGGATCTTGAGAAGTTTTACTGCCCTGTCTCCCAGCCCCATGGGCAGCCTCCCTGCAGACTGACAGGGGTGACCTCCAAAGACCCAGGAAGCTGAGAGATTCTTGCCTGAGCCTGAGGGTTGGGGCGGAGAGAGGATGCTGCAGAGGCCGCCTCAACCGTGACCAAATTGCCCGGTGTCTGTCACACCCAAACACTGCATCCAGACTCCCGTGAGCCTTCACATCTTCCCAGGTGGATGCCATGAACCTGTTATCTGCAGCTGATGAAACTTCTGGTTTGAGGAGCCTCCCGCTTACATGGGCAAGTCCTCCAAGGTGTCAGGGAAATGGGACTCGTTCACCTTTCCTTTCCCCTCATCCCCTGAGGCACCAGGTAAACACCTACCTTCCAGGAAGCCTCCTGGCCACGCAGCCCAGCCTGAGCATCCTCCTCCACACACCTGTGGCAGAAAAATAAGGAAAAGTGAAAGAACTTGTCCTTGGGCCCTGGTCCTGCCATCTTGTCTCTGAGGGCAGACAAAGAAACGGGTTCTTTCGTATGGCAGCCCCCGTCGTGGTGCCTGATCCGGCAAAATCCGGGTTTGTGACCAGTACTGATTAGTGACGTGGCCCTCTCTGTGTCCCTGGTGAAACGTGTTAATCGACATCGGTCAACACTGTCGGGTGCTTTCGGGAGACTTATAGGAAGGGGCTCAGAATATGGGACTTGGACACTGTCTGTCTTTAATAATCCAATCCCCATCCCTGTTCCACCCGTGTGCGTCTTCCTTTCCAGAATCTTCACTCTGAGCGGGCCCATGACAGTCAGAGAGGAGCTCTCCTATTTTTTATTATCATCATTTTCTGCAGATGGACTGGACACTCAGTAAATGTTGACAGTGACAAATCGCCGGCCCCAGCGATGCCACAATCACATAATGATAGTCATTACACTACGTGTTTGACGGGCTGAGAGGCAGGAACCAGGGACCGGGCTTGGCCAGAGCCTGACGCCTGGGTAGCCGCCGAGGCGCATCACGGCGCCTGGGGCCCCTTGGCGCCAGCCTTGCCTGGGCTGTGGCCACACCTGAGGATGTCCTCCGCTCTGAGAAGTCAGGGCCAGGGGTGCAGGCGGCAACGTGGCAGCTCGAGGCCACTGGGCTAATGTCCTGGGGCTGCCATACCCGATCACCACCACCTGGGGGGCTTCACAGCAGGAATCTGTCTTCTCATGGTTCCGGAGACCCGAAGTCCAACACTGGGGGCGGGGCGTGGTTAGTTCCCTGTGAGGGCTCCGAGGGAGACGCTGCAGGCCTCTCTCCCAGCTCAGGTGCTGCTGGTGATCCGTGGTTTTCCGTCAGTTGCAGACCTATCACAAGGACGTCTGCTCTGTTGTCACATGGCCACCGTCTCTGTACCTCCGTGGTGTCCCCTCCTTAAACGGACACCAATCATTGGGCCTGGGGCCCACCCCCATCTAGTATGACCCATCTTAACTGCATCTGCAAAGACCCCATTTGCAAATAAGGTCACATTTATAGGTTCTGAGTAGATGTGAATTTGGGGGTCACTGTTCAACCCTGTGCAATTGTTGAGCCAAGATGGAACCGTGGCCTGTAAACAGCAGACCTCCCTGTCACCCTGTCCCCATGGAGCCTGCCCTGGCCAGATGACCACAATGCTCTGCTCCACATCCCCCACACCCGGTGGACCTGGCTGAGGAAGGGCTCTGTGGAGGTTCTGTTCTCTTGCTCTCTATGGAGTCCTCTGGCTTTGGAGAAAGGATGGAAGGCACAATCTGTTTCCTGTCGAGTTGGCTGGAGAGACTCCTCCTTGGAGAACTGCAGGCAAGACACAGAGCTGAGCCCAAGAAGCTGGGCCTCTTGGTGGGGAGAAGAAATACAGGCAGGTAAACAAGAAAAGAAGGCCCGCCAAGTCCGTCTAACAGGTGAGAAAAAGATGTGGGCAATCTTTCTCCTGCTGATCATAACACATCTCGTGGACATCAAGCCACACAGGGACACCCTGAGGCCATGTGTGCCCCCAGTCAAAATGTCCAAACCACAAAATGACCAATCACTCCTTTCCTGAGCAGCGTGAGTGACCACGACTGCTTACCCATGATGGCTTCTACCTCACTCTGTTGCAAGATATCCAATCACGGAATTCCTCGCACTTCCCAACCGCATCCAATCCAGAGCAAAGCCCCAAACCCTCCCCCAAATCACCTGTTGCAAGCCCAAATCTAGAATAAGTTCTTTCTAATACTCCCTCCCTAAGATGCTCTGTGGCTCCCCAAGGTGTGTGAGCTCCCTTCGTGCGGTGAGACGAGTGTGTTGCGTGCATCCCTGGTGGCCGTGGATTGCAGTGTGTTGCCCTGGGGAATAATCACAGTTAGTGGTTTGGGCATTATTTTGTGCCAGGCACCGAGCTAAGTAACTTGGTCCATATTCTCCCATGTTGTACTCACGTTGAACCTCGGGGTAGTCGCTGTAAGGTGGGAGACTGAGGCATAGAGGAGACATTTGTGGTCGTGCATAATTATACCTAAGTGTGTATTTTTATCTATATATCGTTGTGTGTATTTTTGAGTTTCTATATCTGTTCCTACACCCACATCTACATCTGTATCTTTCTCTATCTGTGTCTCTGGTGTATATTTGTGTCTATGTGTGTATTTATATCTACATACGTATTCTCGATTTTATCAGCACTTACAGATGAGGAAACCAAGGTCCAAAAATGTCCCAGGACCCACGCAAGGCCCCCCAGTCAGTGAGCTATGCATCCGGACGGTCTGGACCCAAAGCCTGTGCTCTGGGAGGGATGCACAGATGATTTGTTCATGCCTGTGTCCCATCCCCAGAACTGTGTCCACACATAGTAGGTGTTCCAGAAACATCTGTTGAATGAATGAGTACATGAATGCATGAGAGAATTTGCTGCTCTTGGGAGCATAAATTGTCGCAACCCTTAGAACATTGATTTGGTAATATAAAGTAAAATGGAAAATATTCATATTCTACAGCCCGTAACATCCCTCCTGGGGATACACCTGAGGGAACATTCACACACATGCACAGAGACACATAAAAGAATATTCAAAATATGTTTTGGATATTGTTGTACCTGTGTTTGCTACTGCGAAGAGGGACGGACCTGCACATCCATGAATAAGGAGGAGTTTGGATGAATGCATGATGGCACGTCTCACCGTAGGGTATCATGCCGCAGCTAAAATGCATAAATTACACTGATATTCATCAACACGGATCGATCTCAAAGTTATACTATTTAAAAAAGCAAGTTGCAGAAGGGTTTGTATGATATTATATTATTTATGTAAACCTACAAAGTATTCCTAATAGTATCATGTACACATATATATGTGTGTATGTATGCATGTGTGTATGTATTTATATTTAGATATAATATTTATTTATATATATTGAGAGAGATAAAAAAAGATTCAGAAAGAGGACAGGGGTTGAGAAAAAGAAAGAGAAGGAGAGAGGAAATACAAACATGGACAGAAGGAAAACCCCCAGCTCAGTCGGGGCTGAGGGCTGGGGCCCAGGAAACTTGGGGTCCTCCGACTCCCTCTGCAACATAGTAATTTTTGAAAAGACCCAAAATACAACTAGTAAAGCATGGAAGTGCCTTACACACAGGGTGCAGGTGCACAAGTGTCTGTTATACGGACCTTTTTCTCTTTTCATGTTTTGAGGCTTTTCCTAAATGAGAACGTGCAAGAGAAGCGATGTCCTTGCAGGCGAAGGGCCTGATCCTGCTTTGGTGGCCACAGGGGGCAGGGGAGGGCAGAGGGAGAGGAGGGGGCAGGTGGCAGGGGGACCACACAGGCCCCTGGAGGCTGCCAGTGCTGAGAATTCGTACTTTTATATTCAGTGAAATGCGAAGCCACTGAAGGTTTTGGAGCAGAGGGGTGAAGGCGAAGGTTTAAAGTTTATTCTCGGGGCGCCTGGGTGGCTCAGTCGGTTGAGCGACTGCCTTTGGCTCAGGTCATGATCCTGGAGTCCCGGGATCGAGTCCCGCATCGGGC
>NW_023270447.1:91479932-91484469 GCF_011800145.1 Mirounga leonina | reverse complement strand
GCTCAGGTCATGATCCTGGAGTCCCGGGATCGAGTCCCGCATCGGGCTCCCTGCTCGGCGGGGAGTCTGCTTCTCCCTCTGACCCTCCCCCTCTCATGCTCTCTGTCTCTCATTCTCGCTCTCAAATAAATAAATAAAATCTTTAAAAAAAATAAAATAAAGTTTATTCTCGCTGCCAAGTGGTGATCAGGTTATAAATTGTATTCATTTCCTGGGGCTGCTGTAACAAATGAGCACGAACTAGGCAGCTTGAAACAACAGAATTGTCTGGGGGTCCAGAAGTCCAAAATCAAGGGGTCTGCAGGGCCGCCCTCCCTCCAGAGGCTCTAGGGAGGACCCTTCCTTTCTCTTCCCACTTCTGGTGGCTCCTGGCATCCCTTGGCTTGCAGACGCATCGCTCCAACCTCTGCCTCTGTGGTCACATGCTCGTTCTCCCTGTGTGTCTTCACGTGGCCTGATAAGGACACCAGTCATTGGATTTAGGGCCCACCCTACTCCAGCATGACCTCACCTTAACTAATTACGTCTGGAATGCCCCTCTTTCCAAATAAGGTCACATTATGAGGTCTCAGGCGTACATAAATTTTGGGGGGCACTGTTCGGCCCAGGACATGGAAGCCAGAGGGAAGTGGGAGGTCATTCATGTGGCTGCGATGGTCCAGGAGCCTACGGTGGCTCAGAGCAGAGTGGTGGCAGAGGTGGGGGAGGAGGTCCCAGAGGTGTTGGGTAGTTGTGCGGTCAGGACTTGGTTGTGAGGGGAGGGGGGCATTCAGGATGCCTTGGAATTGCTGAGATTTGACGGGGCTGGGGTTCAGGCAGCACCTGTTCTTTTGGGATGGGCTCGCTGTTCTGCAGGGCCTCAGGTAAGACCCACCTGGGAGGCCCACTGAGCTGGAGGGTCTCTGGGCCCCTCCCTGTGACCTGCATCTCCGAGCTGCATGTCCCAGTGCAGCCAAATCTCTGCTCAGTCTGAGACCTGAGGGGGGGCTCCGCTGCTGCTTCTTCTACAACATTTTTGCGGCAAATGTCCCAGAGTGAAGTGAAGCTGATTTCCCTGAGCTGGATTGGAAAATCGAGGTCTCTGTCAGCTGGCGGGGCTGGGAGTCACAATTAGCCACCCCCCAGGATAGGTGGGGAAGTGGTGGGTGGGGCGGGGGGCATGGGAGCTGGGCCGCGTCACCCTTCTGCCCGGAAAGGCAGTGAGACGGCACTGACTGCGAACGCAGGTGGGGACGGCCAGGCATGCAGGTCACGCTGGCTGCCCGCCCGAGGGGGGCTCTTGTCGTTCTCGTCACTCCCGAGAAGCGGGGTGGGTGCTCGCCGCTGCCGTCCACCCTCACGTGACCGGCTGTGAGGCCAGGAAGTGGATGTGCTGAGTCGCTGGTGCATCTGGACGTCCAGGGTGGCTGAGTTTGGGGTCCAACCAAGGCTTCCCCAGGCCAGGACCCTCTCTCCATGGCTTTCTCAGCCGACCACCTCCCCTGGCAGCCCACCAGCTTCAGGCTCGCCAGCCTCCTGCGTCGTTAGCAGCCCCACCAGCCACTCTGGAGTGCATGGGCCACCGAAACGATACGCACATTAGTCAGGCTGGGGGCCGGGGGGAGCGGTGGGGCTGGGTAGGGTCAGGGGTCGCTTCTCTGACCTAGAGAGAGTAGGGGTGGGACAGGCTTCCAGGGGAAGGCTGGGGGAGAAAACTGGGCTGACGGGTACTGGGCGGACACACACCAGCATGCTCACCTACTGGGGCAGAAATCACAGTGTAGACCCCATCTGGAGGTGGGCACTGCCCAGCGGTGCAGGGTCGGGGCGTGGAAAACGACACACTGGGTCCAAGTCCCCCATGGGAGGATTGCTGCCTGAGGACTGGTCTCGGGGTGAGGCTGACCTGAGGGGCCCCTTCATCCTGAGCCTCGCCATCCCCTGTGCTCAGAGTTCCCAGGAGTGGCTGGGGGAGCAGAAACGTGGTCTGCAGGGGTCTGGCCACCAGAGCAGGGCAGGGCGGGGTGGGGAGGCGACGGGGCGCAGAGAGCCTCCTCTGTCACAGCGGCCCTTCTGCTGCTCGTTTACAGAGGAGGAAACCAAAGCTCAGAAGCAGATCCGAGTCTCCAGGGTGTCTGTTGGCTCTGTGTGCGATGGGGGCAGGAACATTCCATCCACCAAACGCAGCCCAGCACGTGGAAGGGGTGGTGTGCGAAGGGGTGTGTGCTCAGGATGTGAGCGGAGCTGGGACACCATGGTGCTCAGCGAGGTGGAGGCCCAGGCGCAGCTTTGCCTCTGTCTCTCTGCTTCCCCATTTCTGGAATCTCACTTCCTCGCACGAAGAGGGGCCGCCTGAGAGCTGGTGCGGGGCACCGTGCAGACTGACCCTGCTTCTCCTCAGCTGCCAGTGTCATTCCCTCTGCTTCCAGGTCCCAGCCAGGCTGAGTGTCCTGCCCGGCCCTCCCCACTTCCTATGGTGAGAGGTGGGGCTTAGCTAGCTGCTGCCCTGATACCCTCCGAATTCTCAGGGGGCCTCACGCCATCAAATCTGGCTCTTGCTTACCTAAGTCCCAACTGGAAGGAGCCAGTGGGATCCTGTCCGCCGTGCACAGTCACGCAGGGACCCAGGCCGGAGGAACCTCTGCCATGTCCAGCACATGGCTCCCCAAGGCAGGCCCTCGTTTCTGGGCTGGCCGTGACAAAGGGCCCCACGTGGGGGGCTTAGACCAACAGGAATTCACCGTCTCAGTCCTGGAGTCGGAGATGGAGATGTGGGCAGAGTTGGCTCTCTTGGTGGCTGAGAGGGAGAACCTGTTCCAGACCCCTCTCTTAGCTTCTGCGTGCCGTGTGCGTGCGTGTGCACCCGGGCGTGTGTGGGTGTCCACACGCGTGTGCACGCACACAGGAGTGTCTGTTCACCTTCTCCCCCAGCGCTGGGACGCCCAGGCCTCAGCACCGGCAGCACGCGGCTGACAGTGAGCGCAGCCAGCTCTGCAATTAGCATAGACGTCACTTGGAAGCTGGCACCGAGGGAGCAGTGGGCTCTGCGTCCATTCATGCACTCGCTTTGGTGGAGAGGACGCTATGCAACCGAGGTTTGCCGCTGAACGTCCAGCGGGGCCGTGGGGACTCGCAGCGGTGTCGCCGGGCCCGGGGCTCCTGTTCTCCCAGAAGTGCCCTGGTGTTTGGAGCAAGCACAAAGGGAAGGCCAGCGGGGCAGTGCCTCTGTTTGCAGACTCATGAGCACTCCACAGGTGTCACGTGGCCCCCCTGCGGGGCTGGGGTCATCGGACCCGTGGAAAAGGTGCCCCACACAAACCTCCCTTTCATGTGGATTGTATGAATGTTTTCTCGCATCTGATGTCACGTAGCGGCAGGCGTCATTTTGTCTGGGCTTGTTCCAGGCACTGGTGCATCGGGATTAAAACCCACGCGGCAGGTGAAGGCTCGCGCCTGGAAGTCTGCAAGGGCGTCGGCGAGGCAGACGTGGGAGGCAGATCCCCGAGCTGGGTGACTCTGGGCAGTGACGTCACATCTCTGTACTCAGTTTATTCCCACTGAAACCAGAAGGCTACCTCCCGGGGAAGGTACGGGACTCAAGGAGTTAGCAGACGTAACCTGCTCAGTGCAGTGTGTTGCATAATGTACTCTATAAATGTTGGCTATTATTCCTAATAGTTGGTATTTATCAAGACTGTTGTAAACCAGGCACTTAGTGAAGCATTTTATATTCATTATATCATGTAATCCTCAGAGCGAATCTTCGAGGTTCATGCCACTGTGGGTCCGGCCGGAGGGCACACATTTAGCGAGTGGCCATGTTGGGGCCTCGATTTCCTCCTGGGGTTTGCAACCCCAGGGCTTGCACGCATCACCCCCACAACACATCGTTTGGCAACAATGTTACGAGCACTGCGGGCATTCTGTGAATGGGCACCACGATGGTAACCCGTGGAAGGTGCTGGGACAGGAGCCTCCCAGCTGTTACCCCACGTAACACTCTCAACCGCCTGACATCTTCGGGAAGCTGGGCTGGGGGGGAGGAGGCAGGGAAGGAGCTCTGAGATGCAGAGTCAGCTTAGAATGCATTGTGTGGCCCCTGCCAGTTCAGATGAAGAGAAGACCAGTTTCTTCAATATCATTGCCATTTGAAGGTTTTGGCAAGGGGCATGTACATGCTGTGCTCTGTTAGATTTAGAAATAAAATCCGACCAGAAGGTGTGGAATCCTAAAACGTCCTGAGCAGAATCGCTCTGTGAAGCAGCTTGCAACTTGTCCCGAGTTTCATGAGGACAGGAATCCGTGTTCAAACAGAATGCGCCCACAGGCAATGCACAGAGCAAGGGCACATTAAGGGTCCCATCCCTTCTCACGGCAGGCCATGGAGGGACCAGGGCAGGAGGGACCTGGACTTTTAGGAGCTGATGGAGAAAACAACCACATGGCCAGAGGCTGATATGAGAGGATGTGGAGCTCCCCAGAGGTGAAGTAGGAGGCTGTGTGGGCAGGTGCTCCCCAGGGTGAAGTAGGAGCCTGTGTGGGCAGGTGCTCCCCAGGG
>NW_023270447.1:91469853-91479922 GCF_011800145.1 Mirounga leonina | reverse complement strand
CTCCCCAGGGTGAAGTAGGAGCCTGTGTGGGCAGGTGCTCCCCAGGGGTGAAGTAGGAACCAGACACAGGCAGGTGCTCCCCAGGGGTGAAGTAGGAGCCTGTGTGGGCAGGTGCTCCCCAGGTGTGAAGTAGGAATCAGACACAGGCAGGTGCTCACCAGGTATGTACTAAGGTTTGGACAAAGTCTAGGGACCTTCTCTCATGCAGCAGAACCTCTGCTGAAGTGCTATCTCCCACCTCTGAGAACTGGGAGGATCCCCAGCCCCCACCCCATGGGGTGCAGGGGGCCCTCACTGCTTGTCTCTCTGGGGGAGTGGGGCCTGGCAGCCACCGAGGGGTGCTGGACTGTCTCGGGACCATTTTCCCCTCTTGGTGGCTGGTTCTTTCTCTCCTATGAGCAGTGTCTAGACCTCTTGGTTTGTAGCTCAGGCTTTTCCGTGTGAGTCAATATATGCTTTTGACCCAAATTAAATGTAATCTACCTTGTTTCAGAGCCAAAAGGAGCAGCGTGGGATATACCTGCAATGTAGCAAAGGCAGTTATCTGACTCAGAAATTGCATGGCGATTAAGCCTGCCTGGGAACAGGAGGGCTTGGCCTCTCAACCCCCTGGGATCTGCTAACTCTGCCTGGCCCTTGAAATATCGCATCATCTTTGGATAGGAAGCCTGGACCTCTCTTCTCTCAGCTTCCCCTCGGCAGCACAGCTTCCTCTGCCTGAGCCACAGTCCTGCTGATGGAACAGTCCCAACAAGGCTGCCCCTCCCACCTGCTGAGCCCTTGATGGGTCTCTGTCAGTTCCCCTTATTTGCTCCCTGACAGCCCGAGGGATTCCCGCACACCCTCACAGCTGTGTGTTCCCAGGAAATTAAGAGTCCACCAAAAGCTCCCTGTGACCACATCCACATCAAATGCCTTCCATAGTTCCATGGAAATGGCCCATCGAGCCATTATCCACTGAGTTTATAAGATACGCCAGCACTTCACCAGGTCTTAAATGGAAGAGGAAAGTGTGCAGGGGGGCGAGGGTCCTTGGGGGGCTTCCACCTGCAATGGGGAGGCAGCATCCTGGGTGAGCACAGGGGTGTGGATCCCCGTGTGTGATGCGGTCAGAGGGAGGTGAGCAGTGTCCATCTAGGAAGAGTTTAAGATGTGAAGCCAGTGGGCAGGGCGGAGAACCCAGGCTGCAGCCACCACGGAGCCCCCAGCTTGCCCTGAAATCCCTGCTGCCCCTGTGCGCCCGGGGAGGCCGCCCTGCTACCCCCATCCCCCTGACGCTTTTCCATGACAGCTTCTCTGCAGTTGCTTCTGCTCCTGGGACGGGACACGTGTGTTCATCTACCTCCTGCCCCGGGGGCTCAGGGTACATTCCAGGCGTGCGGGTCCTCCTCCTCCTGATGACCCAGCTCTTGAGAAGGACGGGGGAGAGGAGAGAGGGGTGGAAGTGAGAAGAACCCCGTGTTTTGTGAGGATAGTGCCCAGGCAGACTGTAAAGGAGGAAGGACCGGAGAGCTGCCACGCTGAAGGGCTGAGCCTGCTCGAGCACCTGGCCTGTGGATCTGGGCCCTGCCGCAGAAGCCGGTCAGCCCCACTAGCCCTGCTGACTCTCATCTGGCCTAAAAACATTCCTTTGTCTTGTGCTCTTGAGCTTGGTGAGAACGGGCTCAATAGTGGACCAGTTGTTCATTCAAAACACGTTGGTCAAACTCCCACTAGGTTTCAGGGTCTAGTGTAAGCAGCTGGGGAGACGATGGGACCAAGTCCCCTCCCGCTGCAGCTCAGGGTCCAGGATAGGGGACGTGTGGTGGACGCGGTGCAGACAGATGGCTCGTGTGACAGCAGAGAAGGATGTCTGTGGGGCTCTGAGTGCAGCCAGCCTCCGCCGAGAGGGGCCTCCGCATTGAAGCCTGACGGAGCGAGCGGCTCAGTTCTCAAGATTTCCATGAGGTCAGGCTTTTTGTTCATTCATTCACTTCTCTATGCCCTGCACCCGAGACAGTGCCTGGGGGCATAGCTTGTACTCAAGAAACAGTAGTTGGACGAACGAACGAGTACATAGAGAAGGGGGGGAGGCGTGCCCGCAGGTGGGAAGAGTTGACAAAAGGCGCGGAAGCACCTGTGTTTGGTAGAGGCCTCCGAGGGAGCAGGGACAGCCGAGGCCAGGGCCCGGTCGGAGGCCACAGGGAGCGATGGGAGGTTACTGAGCAGGAGATGGGAAAGACCGGAGCTGTGTTGGGGGCGACACAGGAGGTCAGAGTACCTGCCTCTGCGCTGCTGTCCCGGTCTGGTTAGAACTAGGGTGCCGGCTGCCGCGATGGAAATTAGACCCTCTAAGTCCTGCCGCACGACGGCCACCGCACCCTCCACCTGTGTCTCGGTCCAACTGAATATTCACTGAACTCCCACGAGATGCGGGTCGCTAGTGCCCAAGGGGGTCCACTGGGTGTCCTTTCAGACCCCTGGGGGTGCAAGGCAGGTACCTCGCTGCTCAGGTATGCCGCTCACCTGGAACAAAGGACCAGGGCCTCGTATACTGTTGAAGGCGGGTAAGTGCTGAGACCAGGTGGGGTTGTGTTTTCTTGCGTGCTCACCGTATTCTAAAACAGGACTCACCTGTTTAAGTGTGTGCGGGGCACCAATTTGCACACAGCACTCTATTTAGATTTTGCTGACGAGAGGTGGGGGAAAAAAAAATCCCTCCCGTTTCAGAAAGACCCAAAGGGCAACCATTTATGTAGCCGTCAGCTTCAGGCGGGAGCTCTCTGGCCCCTGGCACCAGCGGTAACACACTCCCCAATAATCTCACCAAGACGAGTGGCTGATATTTCTACACACGCTTACCGTATTATTGCTGCCAGGGAGCGAGGCGCCCTAAGTTCCTGGTGAGAACGGCCCTGTACACCGTCTCCCTCCTTGCGGTCCACGGTGACGGAGGCGCCCCATTCCGCTCCTCAGCATTTTACTCATTTGGAAAAACTTGGTGACTCTCAAAATTATGGGGTAAAATCCCGTTATAGCACCTCACGCTCGAGCGCCCGCCACTCAGCTCACACGCCTGGGCTATTTTGGGCTCCCCAACTGCACAAGAAGCCACGGCGGCATTTTCTTCAGCGTCTGCCAAGTGTAATTAGGCGTAATTAGGTGGGGCTCTGGTTACTGCTTTTATGGGTCAATCATGTTGAATCACCGCACGAGAGGCGGTGAGGAGCCTGGGGAGTGTGCCCGCTATGCCGAGGTACGGAAATAATGATAGTAACAATGAATCTAATGTACGTGAAATCCCTAAGCACAGGCATGACAGCTATGATCTCCTTGATCGCAAAAGCGATGGGGGGAGCTCAGGCTGGAGGGGTCGATGGGGGGGAGACGGGCTGGCATGAGGGAAAGCTCCCTTCGCTTTGTCTTTTCTCTTTTAGTGAGTTTAAATCCCAATGCAGGGGCTTCCAGAATGGTCCTCTAACCACGGCACCACGGTGACGAGAACCAGAACACCCGGGCGCCCTCTCAGGCAGGACTTGAGCCACTGGCGGGTGTCTCCTGGGACGACGGAGCCGTTCCGAGGTCTGAGCCCACGGTCGGTGTCCTGTCCGTGGCACAGACAGATCGGCTCTCGTGGCTCCAGTACGGGAATAATCAGCATTTTGTATGAATAAGAAAAATCACAGAATCAACTTGCCTTTATGTAACCACTTTAAAAATAATGATGGTCCACGCCTGCGAAGCTCGAGCTAAGTGCCAGGCACGTTTCGAAATGCTATTTTACATAAAAATAACTCCAGTCCAAGGAATAGTGTGCCCCGCAAAGACCCACGTCCACCTGGAGCCTCAGAAGGGGACCCCATTTGGAAATTTGGCCTTTGCAGACATAATGAGCTAGGATGAGATTGCACTGGGTTAGTGTGGCCCTAACCCAGTGCCTGATGTCCCTGAATGAAGAGAGAAGACACAGAGGGGCCACAAGAAGACAGGCAGAGAGCGGGGCGAGGATGCGTCACCAGAAACCGCAGGACGCAGAAAGGGTCCCACCCGGACTCTCGGAAGGAACATGGCCCCGTGATGCCTTGATTTTTGGCTTCCGGCCTCCAGACCTGGGGGAGAGCACATGTCTGCAGCCTCAGCCTCTATCTGTGGTGCTGTGTTCCGCAGCCACAGAAGACCTGGAGGGTAACGCTGATCTTCACAACTGCCTTGGGAGGGAGTGACCATTATTCCCCTCGCGAGTGCTTTCCTGTTCTTTACCCAGTCGGACGTTCGCCGGTTCTGTGAGTGTGGTCCAGAGGGTCTTACCTGCTTCGTCTGGAAATGGACCTGAGCAGCCTCAGAGAGGCTCAGTGCTCAGCTCCGCGTTACGCAGCCTGGCCCCGGCCAGAGGCTGCCGTGAGGGAGCTGTTTGGGTCTTCCCACCCATCTGTGCAGACCTCTGTTGCTGGCAGTGAGCCCCCACCCCCCCCCACCGGCCCCGTTGTTGTCAGAGACCACAGGCCAGGCAGGACCTGCAGAACGTGTTGTGGCTGGGCTTGGCTTTAAATAGAATTATTCACATAGACCAGATCTCATGGTAGCAAATAACAGTTCACGTTGCCTGGATGTTGGTACAATTTACCCCGAGGCAGGGCGGGGAGGAACGGGGGTGGGGGTGGGGTGAGCGGGTGGGGGTGGGGGTTGGGGGGGCAGCTGCTTCCCTTCCCCAGGCATTTAAACAGCACCCACCTCTGCTGGACTGTGAGCTTTGCTGGGTAGCAGAAAGCCTGTAATTATCATTAAAATAGTATTGTGTATTTGGTAAGGAGACCAGGCCCTTGTTCTAATGGGAGCACTGCTAAGAAAACAATGCTGTTTGTGTGGATTAAGTAAGTGGAGAGAAGAAAGCATTTGCTTGCACAACCCGTGAGGCTTCTCCATCTCTGGCCTTTTGTGTCTGTCCAAAGGTGACCCGAAACGTGAAGGCTAAGAGGAGAATAAAGAACTTTTAATTCTCAGGGTCAGAGTCGTCTGTCTCCCCAGGAAACCTAACTGGACATCTAGTCACACAGGGCAGAGGACACTGGCGGACAAAGGCAGATCGAGGGGTCTAGCCGAAAGTCCCGGGTCTAAGGGATGCGTTCAAACAAGGCTGGAAGGCTGGATGGGCTGGCAGGCTCCTCTCTGCCTGCAGACTCGGAAGGAAGGATTTTCCTGAGCCGTCTTGCTGTGCCAGCCCGGGCAGAGACCAACAGAAGGTGACGAGGGTCTGCTGATCCCCTCTGGCCCTGCCTGCTCCCTTGTCCCCCCCGCCCCCATTTTTGGCCCGCTGGCTTCCACATCACCAGCTCCTTCCAGGTGACCTCCCATCCACCTGCAACACTGTCCTGTCCTCTCCACGTGTGACACCTGCCTTTCTCCTCTTGCGGCTCTTACAACAAACCCAAACTCCTCACCACCATCTGCAAGCGCTTGGACCATGGTCACCAGGATGAGCAGCATCAGCTCCCCCAGGGCTGGGAGAAATGCAGATTCTAACGCCCCTCCCAGCCTTCTGAGCTAGAACCTGAGCTTTCTCATGGCCCGCCGTGATCCCGGTTGATGTTTGAGGACACTGCATGCTCGTGACCTGCTCCTCCAGCCCTGTCCCCCCGTGCTTGCCTCTCTCAAGCCACTCTGGGCCCCCTGACTCTTTCGGGAGCACCAGCCTTTCTCCTGCCTCTGGCCTTTTTATTTACAGCTCACCCTTCTGTCCAGAACGCCCCTGCCCCCTCTCCCCATGTCCCTGCCTTCAGGACCCTCATCCACTCAACAATGCTGGTGAAGATCCGGTCCAGGCACTGAGGACGCAGCAGGGTAGATGGACAGAGGGGGTTGTGTCATATCCCCCTTGACCCCCCAGCCAAATTTCTAGCATAAGAAATGCTTGGTAAATGTTGAAAAGCTGATCCGCTAGTGGGTTTCTCCACATCTGTTCTTAGACACACTCCGAAAGGAAAGCACATGGAAGTCCTATCCTTATCCCACCACGAGATTTCCAGGGCTGGACAGGACTTCCATGACCTGGGGCAAAGCTGCCAGGGCCCGTGGCCGAGAGTGTGGGTCTGCGCGATTTGGCACCGGGGGGCCCTGCAGCAGGGCCCCACCTGGAGCACTTTTGTCCGCGGGCCGAAGCTAGGCTTCCTTTCTCTCAGGTTCCAGTTTGGGTTCATTTGATCATTTCGTTTAATTGGATTAATCGTGTGGTTTAGCCTGGTCTACTCAGACTTGCCTTTGTCAGAGCATCGAGTCAATTCTAAGTAATTATATTTCCCCGACTTCATTTCCCATGGAAATTTCAGTAAGATTTTCTGGTTGGATGCTGGCCTCGGAGTGAGGCATCTCACACAGTGGCTCCCCTGGGTCCCACTCTGCTCTGCGAGGGCCTGGCATGGGGTCTCTTCATGCAGCCCCACGTCAGGCCACTCTGGGGTGAGGCTGGGCCTCTGTCCCTCAGGGCTTGCTTTCTCCATCCCTGAATGGGGGTCCCGGTTCCTGCCTGCTTCCTCTCCCTCCTTCTGGGAAGTAGACCCTGCTCTGAGCCTCCCACCCCTTCCCTGGGTCTGGGGGCTCCAGCCTGTCCTGCACCCCTCACGTTCTACTCTCAGCTCTGTTTGCTGAGCTGTGTTAATTCAGAGACAACATCCCGGTGGCATGATGCTCCTTGCTACGGATGAAGTCATGTCCCCCAGACTCATATGTTGAAGCCCCAACCCCCAATATGACTATTTTAGGAGATAGGGTCCATGGGAAGGCAACTGGGTAAAATGAGGTCATGCAGGAGGGCCCTGATCCTATAGGATCGTGTCCTTCTAAGAGAGGGCTCTTTCTTCCCACCAGGTGAGGACACCGGGAGAAGGCGGTCATCCGTGGGCCAGGAAGAGAGTCCTCACCGGAAACCGCATCGGCTGGCAGCTTGCTGTGGAACCTCGCGCCTCCAGAACCCTGAGAAATCACTGTCTGTTGCTTAAACCCCTGGTGTGTGGTGCTTGGTCAGGGACGCCCCAGAAATTAGAAGCTCTGCTCTGCAGCCGCCCAGGGGACCCCAGAGGAAGTGACACCGGCCTTCCTGCTGTCATTGGTGCACAGGGGGACTTCTGTTCCAAAGTGAGCCCCACAGTACAGCTGACGGGTGGACATAAGCCATCCGGAGCTGCCATTGGCACAAAAGCAGTGATAACCCCGGGTGTCCTGGCCCCCCCGGGGGCCTCCCGGGGTCACCCACGGAGCCGCGGTGCTGCTGGCCAGGGCGTGCAGACCCGTCTGGGGCACTCTGGTTAAATTACCTCCCTTTTTCTGTGCACACGAGACATCACCTTGAGTGCCTACCAGACAGAAAGCACATCTTTCTTTCCTTCCGGCATATGGTATTTTGTAAGGCGACAGGTCTGCCAAGACATCACAGGTCCCTCCACGGGCGAGGCAGCTTTCCCCGAGACTGGGGATGCCGCTCGCCTCCTAGGCCTGTTAACAGATGGCCTGGGGAGAGGCAGGCATTGTGAACCAAGCTCCGGTGCTTGAAGCGTAGCCGAGGCCTCATGTTCCTTTTCAAGTTGATGCTGATTTGCACGGAGCGGGGAGAGCTGCTCAGGCTGTGGTTGTTGCAGTTCTGGAACCTTCCTCCATCCATGGAGAGAGGGCTTGCAAGGAGGACCGTGTGGGTGCTGGCGGGGAGGTGTGTGACGTGCTCTGCAGGGGAGGTTTGACTTTGCAAACACCTCCAGAGCCGGGTTTCAGCTGCTCATCCCAGTCCTTGGCCACGTGGCACCACAGACGGTCAGAAGCCTTGCACACCAGACCGGGAATGCTCTGGTCTGGGGCAGTGCACTGCAGGAAAGCCTCCTGCTCAGGGAGTGGCATATCCAGGTTTGGATGGCTCTGGTCTTGCCATGTTGAGACATCATTTAAGAAGACGAATTCAGAGAGAGACCTGCTGGGCTACAGTGAAAATCCAGGTGGGAGGTGATGCAATTCTGAGCTAGCTCCCCTGGAGACAGGGGAATGAAAGGATTACTTATGAAGCTAAGCCAGCAGGTGGTAAGGATGCACATGGGGTGGTGAGCAGCGGGGCGGCGAGGATGACTCCTGGTTTCTGGCTGAGGTCCCTGACAGGTGGGATGGGGCCAGGGGAATTGACAGACAACAGAGGCAGGACAGGGATTGGCCCTGTCTGTCTCTGCAGCCCAGACCAGACTGTCTGGTGTTAAAGCCTTCCTTCAATCTGGGGTCAGCTGAGAAGGGCTGTCTCCCTCAGGGGAGCTAGGGAGGGTGTGCCATCAGGAGAGGACCAAGGTGCCAAAGAATTTATACCTGTCCTTCTGGGGGTTATTCAGGGATGTCCCAAAGGAGCAAAGAGATGTTATCAGGTGGAAACAGGTGTGCCTCTTGGAACACAGGGCAAGTGCCATGAAAGAATGGGGGGTAGATAAAAAGAGGTACATGGAGAGGCTTCAGGGAAGCCTTCCTAGAGGAAGTAATCCCGCCCCACCTCCCAGTTCTCTCTGGCTGGGTATGTAAGGGTTGGAAGGGAAGGAAGAGAATTTCTTGCAGATGGGATGTTGTGCGCAGACAGCACAGTGTGTTTGTATGGGTGGGAAGGCAATAAGGGGTCACACTTGTTCTGTCCTCTCTGCAACTCTCAGGGCCCTTGTGGAAAGGGCTTCCGATTGGGCTGGGCTTCCCCACCCCAGGTCAAGTACAGACTGCTAAGCCCTCCTCTTTGGGCTGAGACACACCCTATTGTTGGGGATAATGGCTCTTTTTCTTTCTCAGCTTCTGAAGGCCCTTAACAATATCTGCTTCCAACCCTGTAATCAGAAATGAACTGTAGGCAACTTTCAGAGGAATTTTTCCAGCCTTGCAGACAAGCTAATTTATGGTGGAGCAAATGTCATGGATACACCTTAGACTTTCCATCTCTACGCTTTGAAGGCTGGGCTCAGAGACCTGGGGCTTAAGAGCAGGTGTGTGGAGGACAGCAGGGTAATGGGAGGGGATGATTAGGATGGTGTCTGAGAGGACAGAGGACAGAGGAGGACTCCTCTCTCATTTTCCCTCTAAAACAGTGATGGCATGGTCAGAGAGGAGAGCAGAGAGATTTCTGAAAAGTCAAAGTTACAAAAACAACAGAGCCTAATTCAGGGCTTTTGCTATTTCTAGAACATATGTAGAAATCAAGAAGGGAAGTCTCCTGCCACTCTGGAGTCCTTTAGAACAAAGAAGCTGGGGCGCCTGGGTGGCTCAGATGGTTAAGTGTCTGCCTTCGGCTCAGGTCATGATCCCAGGGTCCTGGGATCGAGTCCCACATCGGGCTCCCTGCTCAGCAGGAAGCCTGCTTCTCCCTCTCCCTCTGCCTCTCTCCCTGCTCATGCTCTCTCTGTCTCTATCTCTGTGTCTCAAATGAATAAATAAAATCTTAAAAAAAAATAGAACAAAGAAGCTGGTGGTTACTTTTGGTGCCCACTTGTTCCTTTGTTCAGTTATTTTTCCTTCGGGAGGCGGCCTTGTGTGGTGGTGTGACTTATGGGCTGGCCACTAACCATATGGCTCCTTAAAGTCCCAGTTTCCTTAGTTTTTCAACTGAGCTGATGGACTGGTTAACATTTTTTGAGCACTCACTGCTCACCAAGAACCATGCTAACTGTTTCCCATGGACCATCTCTTGGAATCCTTATAAGTAACTCTTTGAAGTGAACACTATTGTTTATTCCAATTTTACAGGTGAGGAAACTGAGAAATATTGAGGTTAACTAACTTACCCCTAATGACACAAAGGGGTAATTGGCAGAGCCAGACAGCCTGATTCTGGATTTTAAGCAGCTAATCTCTCAGCTAATGAGATATTGTAAGATTAGGGCAATAATCAGAGATATGTGGGTGGATTATAGGAAATGATGTGTGTTAAGTACCCAGAAGAGGGCCTCGAATAAAGTTAATACTCAGTGAATGGTGGTGATGATGGTGATGATGACTGATGATAATGATGGTGACAATGATGATGGTGATGGTGGTGGTGGTGATGGTGATGATGAAGGTGGTGATGGTGATGATGGTGATGATGGTGGTGATG
>NW_023270447.1:91452329-91469843 GCF_011800145.1 Mirounga leonina | reverse complement strand
TGATGAAGGTGGTGATGGTGATGATGGTGATGATGGTGGTGATGGTGATGATGGTGTTGGTGGTGGTGATGATGATGTTGATGGTGGTGATGGTGATGAGGGTGATGATAAGTGATGGTGATAGTGATGGTGGTGATAAAGATGGTGATAATGAAGTAGTGATAATGGTGATGACAATGATAGTACATATGAATAAGTTTCAAATCCTCTGATCGTTGCCTGGGACACAGAAAAGGAAAATATAACCCTTGATGACAGGAGTTAAGGCCTAGTGAAAAAGAAAGAAAATTCGGTGTCCAAATGGCCTGTTGCAATAACCAAATGAGAGAGAGTGGCAGTCTGTACCAGGTTGGTGGCCATGGATGCGGAGACAAGTTGTGAGATTGGGGTCTGTCAGAAGCAAACAAATGGTATATGGTGATGGACTAGGTCTCTCAAACTTGGCACTGTAACAATTTGGGCTGGTCATTCTTTGTTGTGTGTGAGGGCTATCCTGTGTACTGTAAGGTTTTAGCAGCATCCGTGACCTCTACATACCAGACACCAGTAGCAGCTCTTTCCAGTATGACAACCAAACTGTCCCCAGATCTTGCCTAATGTCCCCAAGGGGAGAAATCACACAGTTAAAAGTCATTGGTGTAGAGAAAGAAAAGACATGAGGATGGCTTCTAGTCTTTTGGCTTGAGGAACTGGGTATGTGGTGTTGCCATTTTCTAGAAGGAATTATTGTCTTTTATTAAGTGTAGTATCCTCAGTACCTAGAAGAGTGCCTGCTCATAGTAGGCACTCAGTAGACATTTACTGAATAAATGAATGATTGAATGGGGAAGGCTGGAGAAATAATAGTTTTTGTTTTGGTTTGGTTTGGTTTTCTTTGTGTGTATTTGGGGTGTGGGTGGAACTGAATGGTTTTGTGTTAGGCAAAGAAGTTTGAGATCTATCAGCCATCCCAGTGCAAATATTTCGTTGTCAGTTAAATATACAAGCCTTGAGCTCCTGGTATAAGTCAGGAGATAAATGCTGGAAGTCATTAGCACATCTGTGGTATTTAAAGCCATGGGATGGTCTGAGGTCTCCTAGGGCAAGAGGGAAAACAGAGAAAAAAAGAGGTTGTACTAGCTCTGGGTAGTCAAACACTTAGAATTCAGGGGGACAGTGAGGAACATGCTTGGGAGACTGAGGTGGAGTGGCCAGGGAGATAGAGGAAGGACACAGATAGGGGGTTGTCCCAGGAGTTGAGACAATGTAATGTTGAAAAGCATGCATGCAACACCATGTTCAGTGCTGCTGAGTGAAGTGGCCCATGGGGTTGGTGACACGGAGTCTGGGGTGACTCAGGCAGAAGCCAGCTCAGCAGGACAGTGAAGACAGTTGCAATGAGTTCAAGAGACACCAGGGAGAGGTGCTAGAGAGGGCTTGTGGATTTTGCTATGAAGTTTGCTGAAAAGATGGGGTAGTAAATGGAGGAAAATGGGGGCGGGGCGGAGAAAATACCCTGACCCTTGTTAAAATGGAAAGGAAGATTTTACTTGAGACTATTGCACCAGGGGAGAGAGATTGGGTTCAACTCTGAATACAGCAAGGGTGAGTGGGGTCTTCAGCCAAGGAGCAGCATGAGGAGCCATGGACAGAAAACTGTGAAGAGGGACCATCAAGGGTGGTTTCTTGCTAAGCTGGTCCATGTGGATTCTTGCTAACAGCAAGCCACGGACTTAGATGTCAACAGTGGGGGGATTCTCACTAAACTGACTTGGTAGGATTCTTGCTAAAGGCAGGCGAGGTCAAGGCCTATTGAGAAGAGGGATCAGAGGAGCCTAACTGAAGTTTGGTCGAGGAGGGAGTCTATGCCAGGTGTCACAGCCATGTCTCTAAAGAAGGGAGACACTGCAGCATGTTGGTATGCCATTTGGCTCTGGAGAGAGACCTCTGCTGCTGTTGGTACTAGTCCCCAGTGGGCAGGGTGTCCAAGCACCTGGGAACGTGCTCCAGGCTTTGGGCTATTGCTCTGTCCTGCTCTCAAGGTCACAGAGCTCTCGGCTCTGCCACAAGGGAGGCCACAGATGGGCTCCACTCCCTGCTAATCCCCTAATCATAAATTTGGCTTTTGGGACAAGCTGTGCTAATTACCACATTGCTCTGCCTTGGCTCCCCATGAGCCCAAGGCAGGGCTGTTGAGGGGTTTGCTAATCAGGCACAATAAATTGACCATGAACAGTATGGCACAGGCCCAAATAAGAAAACAGGAGCTCTTGTCCCTTGGTAACATCTCTGCACCCTCCTCCTTCCAGCATGGTGGGTTGTATCTGGTTTCTTCTCTAAGGTGGTGAGTGGCCCCCAGCTGAGAAACATCTCTTGACTCACTTCAGGTAAGGAGAGAAGGGCCTTAGGTGACCTTCCTCACAGTCAGGTCCGGACACCTGCAGGATCAATAGTCACAAGATTGAATTGACCCAAAAGTTGAGTCATCCCTTTGCCAAAGTTTCTAATAAAAACATGCAGTTGGGAGGGTGCTTCTCGTCCGGTGTCTGGGGTGAGTATGAAGCCCTTAGTGAGGTGTCTGGCATGTGACCAGTGCTTAATACACATCTGCTGCTGTTCCTAGTTTTGTTTTTGTTGTTTCTGTGAGTCCATCAGCTGACTCCAATGGCATGAGATGGGTCATTTGTCAGCATGGTTTCCTAATATTCTGCAGCCAATAGCTTCAGTCTTAATGCGTTTTTTTCTAGAACTCTAGAAGCCATGGTTAGGGCAGCGGTGGGTGAAGTGGGGAGAGGGCATTGTTGGAAAGGAACCAAATAAGAAGAGGTATTTAGGGGAGGCTAGTGTAATGGTGGAGGTTGGGATAGGTTAACACAGGAAGGGAATGAAGCAGGAGGCTCTTCTGTTCCTGTCTGACCATTTCAAAGAATGACTTGGCTGAGACCTCTGTGTATTTAAGGAGTCCCACTCAAGAGGGACCATATCAAGGTGGATGTGCAAGGAGGATGTCACCGTGTCCTCTGTGGCACATGCACTTAGATTCAGTTCAGTCTCACCACTCCCATCTGTTCATACATCCACCCACCCACCCACCCATCCATGCACCCCTTCCATCTACCATCCCATCCATCTATCCACCCATCCACCCACCCTCTTATCCATCCATCCATGCACTTACCCTACTATCTTTCAAACTACTCCCCTATCTTTCCACCCACCCCTCCATCTAGCCATCTAACCCCCAATCCATTTATCAATCTACCCATCCACCCATTAATCTACCCATCTACCCATCCATCTACCCATCTACCCCCTATCCACCCACTTCCTACCCACCCATCCACTCATCCCCTATCCCTCCACCTACCCCTCCATATACCCATCTACCCCCTGTCTATCAACCCACCTCCTACCCACCCATCCACCCACCCTCATCTATCCACCCACCCAACCATCTACCCATCCACTTGGCTATCTATACACCCACCCACCCACTTTTCCATCCATCTGTCCCAACCATCCCTCCATCTACCCATCCAACCCCTTTATCTCTCCACCTAACCCCCATCCACCCACTCACTCATCCATCCATCCACCCATTTGGCAACAATTATTGAGTCCATTTTGTGTGCTTGTTAGAAACAGAAATGATAAGACATTTCCCTGCTCAGGAAAGGGTGCTCAAAAGATCTACTCAAAAGCTCACAGCAATGTACAAAGTGCCAAATCAGAAGTATGCACAATGCATTATGCAATGTGCAGTGCAGCCCAGAGTGGTGAGTGATTCAATGTGAGAAAGTCAAGAAAGGTGTCTGGGAGGAGACTTAACCCTGAAAGAGTAGCAATTAGTCAAGCAGACATGGAGGGGAGGAGCTTATAAGCAGAGGGAGGGACATTTACACATGTACTAGGGGGAGAGCCCAGGTCATGGGGCAGTGGGTGGTTGCAGGCATTTGGCTGCATGCTAGACCACAGGATTTGTGTGAATTTGTTGGGGCAATGAGCTGGAAAAGAGCACACATCAGATCACAGAGGGCAATGCCACTGTGTCTAGACTTCACCCTGAAGATTGTGGGGGCCACTGTTAGACTTACTGAAGGGGATATCATGATCAGTCTTATGTCATGAGGTCTCTGCCATCATCAGGACTAGGGCTGGAGTAGAAAGACGGGGGATAGGCTGTAATACAGGCGTAAAGTATAGGCACTGTTGTCCTCGTCATCTTCACTGTGGTCACCACATCAAGGCTAACATCTGCCTCCTGTATGCCCTGTGCTGTTCTACTCACTGGGTATTTGCTCTCTCTCTCTGGATCGTCCCAACATCCATGAGGAGGGTGCTATATTCATCCTATTTCACAGCCAGGGAAACAAAGGCACAATTAACTCAAGTGACTTGCCCAAGATCACCCAACCAGTAAGAGGTGGGGCCGGTTCTGGCCTGTCAGTGGGACCTTGACCCAACCTCTGAGTTTGGATGGGGTGCAGTGAGGTGGGTGGAGAGGAATGGGGAGGGGTGGGACCCCTTTGAGATCTCAGCCCCTGGGCACTGGTTTCACTCCTGACACCTTCTCAGAGGGAGGTATGTCTACAGCCAAGAGCTTTAATTAGTCTTGACTGGAAGATGGACTGAATCCTGAATGGAAGCTGACAGAAAGAGAGCCCCACATTCTTGGCTCACCTTGTAGTAAGAATCTGAAAGCCCATTGATCTGTTTGTCGTTTGTCAGTCTCTTGCCCACTTCTGTGGTCTTTAAGACAACAAGACCCTGATGGGCATGTCAGCCTTTACCAAACCCACAGGTTTCCTAGTGGGATGGTTGCCCAGTGTCCCCCTCACGGGGGCTTGTCGGTGTCACACAGGGAGCGTGGGAACCTCAGCTGCTGCTGGGGTCAGGGTGGAAAGTACCACCACTCCAGAAAGCCACGGGGCAGGTTTTATAAAGTCCACGTGCATCTTGTCTATGACCCAGCAACCCCACAACTAGGCATTTATCCAGGAGAATGAAAACATGCATCCATCCAAAGGTGCGCGTGAGTGTTCATAGCAACTGTATTCACAGTTGCCTCAAATGGGGACAACCCAAATGCCCATCAAGCAGGCGAGGGGACAAGCAGATGGTGCACACATGCACGCACGGGATATTCCTCAGCCATAAAAGAACAGCCGACAACTCACACGACAGGAACGGATCGCAAAAGCATGGTGAGCTGAAGAAGCCAGTGTAGAAGATTACATAGCGTCTGATCCCATTTACAAGAAATTCTAGAAGAGCGAAAACTGATTCGTGGCGTCAGAAAGCAGAGCAGTGGTTGCCCAGGGTGGGGGTTGCTAGGCGGTACTGGGTGGAAGGATAATGTAGGAATTTTCTGGGGTGCTGGGAATGCTCAGTATCTTGATGGGGGTGATATTTACATGGTGTATTTTTCAAGATTTATAAACACTGCCCTTAGAACCTTTGCATTTCAACTTCACTCTATTTAAACTATACTTTGAAGAACAAAACATAAAGGAAAAAGAAAACAGACAGAGGAAAGGAAAAGAGGGGGGGAGCGGGGAGGGAGAGAGGAGGGGAAGAAATAGACCCAAGGCAGCTCTGAGTCTCAGGACAGCTCTGGGACCACCTTGGGTTGGTGTGAGACCTGTCTGCCCCCAGCTGACCCAGGAGTTCCTGTGCTGTTTTTCCAGGCCTGCCTCGGAATCCCACTCAGGGGTGAGCCATTCCTGAGTGTCTGCAGCTATTTGGGATAGACAGCCGGGAGAGAAAAGTGGTTCTGCCAGAGGGAGGCTTCTGTGACCTGAGGGTGCAGCCAGGACATGGGGAGCTGCAGCCCCCTCTCTGCAAGCCCACTGTGCTGTGCAGATGTCCTGGGCTATGTTTATACCCCGGACAAACAGGCAGGCACTGCTGGCTCTATGTTAAGCCCTTTCCCCATTGCCCTGTACCTTCCCCATGCACACCTGAGCCAGGTAAGGAGTGAATCCTCAGTGGGCTGATTCCTTTGCCATCAGGAAGTGGTATCCTGGCCAGGCATTTAGAGGGGACAGCTGGGGTGATGGCTGGGGCAGTTCATTTCTGCTAGGAGCTGCTCTGCGGTGTAATTTTGAAAACTTTGTGTGTATTATCTCTTTTGACCCTGAAGGATAAGTCTAGGCATCCTCATCCCCTGACGAGGAGGCTGTGGATTCACAAGGTCAGGTGACCACTCAGGGTCACAGCAAGGTCCACACCACGGTCATGGTCGGTAAGGCCACGATGACTCTGGTCCGAGATGTGGGTGTGAGCAGCCATGTGGGTGGTGAAGGTGTGGGATTCTTGGTGGCTTGGAGTGTTCTCCCTGCACCCAGAGGTGGCCTTTTTTCCTTCCGGTGAAAGTGGTTACCCTGCAGGAAAACCTGCTCTTCTGAGAGCACTCGCTGACCTGGAGAGCACATTGGAGGTCTGGCCAGGCAGAGCCTCCCAGGAACCCGACAGCAACTCCTTGCTTCCTGAGCAGGGACAGAGCTGTTTGCCCAGAAGCACAAACACAGAGCCTTGCCATCTGAGGCCATGGGAGAGCGAGAACAGGTCCCCACTGTGCGCACAGCCAAGGGGACGAAGACAAAAGAGGGAAATAAGACATCCAGCAGACTAGTTGCTGAGCCAGTAACCAAACTCTTGATTCAGGTATTAACAGAGACTGGAAACACTTGGATTCTTCCAATTTTACTTAGAAGCCAAGTATGTTTGCATCCGGGGAACAAACATAAATCTTTCTTCTGATAAAGGAGGAAATTAGCCAGTGCAAAAAGAAAACGTTTTCCCTTATCTTGGATCACACTTGGAGAGACTCTGACGAGACAGGAATGAAGGGGCTCCCACACCCAGAGCTGCATCCAGGAGAGAGCCAATGGGGCCCCAAGACAGAGGGCGCAGCGGGGACTCGTGGGAAGTAGACCCCACAGGCAGATCCCTTCACAGGACCTTGGGAGGTCACATTGCCTGTGTTGGAGGCATCATAATGACATTGCTAAGTCTGGTTCTTCATACCATTCCTGGATATAAATGATTATTTCAGAAGCTATTGTGAAATTTCCTCAGCAAAACTGGTTTCACTTTGCTCTAATTTCAGAAACGAGGGCCCTGTGTTTCAGTGGGGTTGGCCTGCCTTGTGTTGCTCACAGCAAATCCACATGCCTTCCTGCTACTTGATCAGTGATCTGGCCTTGTGAGCCAGGGTCCCGACAGCATCCACCTCTCAGCCGCTCCCACTCGGGGAGCAAGTCCTGCCGGACCCATCAGAGATGCAAATAAAGTTTCAAGCATAAAAAACGCGAATGCATTGTTACTTAAAATAAGGAACAAGAGGAGGAACCTCGTTCCTATAAATAGAGGAAACATTGACTGTGGCTCATTCACAAGACGGATTGTTGGGGAGCTGCAGAAATGATGTTGGAGGAATTATTTTTATCACAAGAGAGAGACATTCTCACAACACGATTTTTAGTGACAAGTACATACACGGATGGTCTACACTGAGCATCACACCCAAACAGGCCCGTTGTCTTCGGGTGGGTTCATGAGAAATCTGACCTCCATGCCTGATCTTCACACTCTGTCCCAGTTGTCTGAAGTCATCGTCTGTTACTTTCATGATCAGAAACACGACGTGGTGAAGACAGACTGGGTCCGTTGGCCAAATTCCCTTCTTTACTTTGGCCCCTCCTGGCTCTCCCCGACCCCCGTCTTTGGTGGGGTTGAAAACAATGTCACGAATGGCATTTTGGAATCGACGTTGGAAGCCTCCCACCTCCATTGCTCCAAACTATCGATAGGCAATTTCTTTTCTCTTTCCCCCTTGCCCCCTCCTCTGGATGGTCATTCGATCTGGGATGCGGTGACTCCATGGCGGGCCTCCCTCCGGGACCTGGCTCAGTGGGCTGCCCACCTTCACCTCTGATCGTCAGGTGTTAGTCCAAAGGCAAATGCCAGGGCTGGCTCAGGGGCCCTGACTGGTGATTCCGCATTTCCGAGACCAACGGGAAGCAAAGCCGACCACTCTGGATGGGGCTCCGGGCACACAGCGGGAGGTGGTGCCCCCCGCGTTGGATTCCTCTGGCATTCGCCCTCCTCTGGGGTCTCTGTCAGAACCCCAAGCTCATAGCCTTCTAACTGTGTGGGGTGTTTGCTTTGTGTGCGGTTTCCCTCGGGAGAGTCTCGTCTAGACCCACTGCGTCAGTGTGCGAGGGCTGCCGGGGCGAGTACCGCCAACTGGGAGCTTGAACAGCAGGCGTTTGTTTTCCCGCCCACGGTCCTGGAGGCTGGAGGTCTGAGATCAAGGTGTTGGCAGGTTGATTTGTTCTGAGACCACTCTCCTTGGCTTGAGAAGAAGCATTTAACTACTGTGTCAGACTGACCTCCTCATTTCACACACATTCATCTGTGTGTATATTTAACAAACAGTTTTCAAGACCTGCCCAAGTCAGGGACACCAGCAGCCAGGCATCCATGCCAACTGGGATGAGGCATGGCCCAACCCCTCAGATTTCAGATTTTCAAAATATTTATATGTTTCTGTCACCCAGCCTAGACTCACTGAACAGTCTATTAATATATATTATAGTGTATTTTATTTTGAATCATATAGCTCCATCCACAGAACCTGTCCTAACCCAAATTGCAGGAGGGGATTCTCTGATGGGTAAATTTGGGAGCAGGCTCAGCTTCTTGTCTTTGCTTCTGCATTTGCCTGCCCACAAAGGGCGTTTGTTGAGATATGCTCCATTGAGTGTGAGTTTCCCTGGGGCATTTGAGAGGGGCAAATTCAATCTGGGGAGCTCATTATGGTTGTCCATGGACAGCAACCCACTAACGAGCATTGCCTGGGATGACCAGTCATCCCTTTGTGTATTTTTGCTTTGGAAGTATGAAACTTAGGATGGTTTTGACTGCAAGTAACAGAAGATCTGACTAAGGGAGTGTACACAGGAAGATGTTTGTTATCCCATAAAACAAGAAGTCAAGGGGGTGGGTGGCGCCAGAGTCTGCTAATGCAGCATCATGGTGACATTATGAAAGCCCAGAATGTTTGCAGTTTCCACCCTGCTATCAGCAGCAGAGCAGGCACGTTGCGCTGCAGGGATGGAGAATGGCCAGAGAGATTCTGGGCCTCACGGGCAAACGTGGGCCCCCAGCCATGCTTCTGTTTTTTCTTAAATGCTTATTCTCTCAACTCTACCAGCCACACCTCAGCACCTAAACCAGTCCTTGACAAGAGAAAGGACTGGCTCAGACCAACCACATTTCAATTCTAGGGGAGAGAAAGCCTCCCTACCCTCTGAGCAAGTGGCTGTGGAGAGCTTTGCCGCAGGAAGAAGTGGAAGTGACCATTGGGAAGGAAACCACCAGTGAAGCCCAAGGAGAAACCCGGTGTCGTGCTCTGGCCTCAGAAACAACATAGAAACAGGTGAGTGGGTGAAGCAAAAGCCTTCAGGGTTGAGTTTTTCCTTTAGGATTTGGGTCTGGGATTATGACCTGAGCTTTTAAGGGTTTGACACTGACCAAAGGCTCGCCTGTTTCAGAAAGCACATGCAGTAATCAGGTTTCTGTCATTTTCAACCCAAAGAATCTAGCTCACAACAATGTGATCAAAAGGGACACCTGCATGGATGTCACGGAGTCCAAGGAGCAGTCTTGGGCTTGTCCCTGGGGTGGTGGGGACTAGAAACAGGGTTTTGTTGCCATCCAGCTAATCTTTTGTTTCCTGTTTGCATTCTTCTTGACTTCATTCTCTCCTGTGTGAGATGAGTTTCATCGTGGTCTAAGGAACAGAAGAGCCTGTGGCCTGTGAACCCATTCTTTCAGCAACTTCCCCAGATGCAGGAGGTTCTCGCTGCACGAGTGTCCCAGGGTTGCTGTGATGAAGCGTGGCAGACTGGGTGGCTCAGAGCAACACCATCTATTCTCCCCCAGTCCTGGAGGCTGAAGCCTGAGGTCAAGGTGCTGGCAGCTTTGTTCCTTCTGAGGTCTGTGAGAGAGAATCTTTCTTAACCTATGAAGGTTTGCCAGTAGTCTTTGGAATTCCTTTGCTTGTGGACGTATCTCCTGGATCTTGCTTCATCTTTTTTTTTTATTTTTTAAGATTTTGTTTATTTATTTGACAGAGAGAGACACAGTGAGAGAGGGAACACAAGCAGGGAGAGTGGGAGAGGGAGAAGCAGGCCTCCCACCGAGCAGGGAGCCCGACGCGGGGCTCGATCCCAGGACCCTGGGATCATGACCTGAGCCGAAGGCAGACGCTTAACCGACTGAGCCACCCAGGCACCCCGATCTTGCTTCATCTTTACATGGCATTCTCCTTGTGTGTGTCTCTATGTCCCAAATTTCCCCTTTTGTTAGGACACCCAGTGGATTGGATTAAGGGTTCACCGTGCTCCAGTATGACCTCATTTGACTTATTACATCTGCAATGGCCCCATTTTCAAATAAGGCCATGTTCTGAGGTGCTGGGGGTTAGGACTCCAACACAGGATTTTGGCGGACACAGTTTGGCCCATAACACACTCCAATAGGAACATTCCCCAAAAGAACTCTTACTGGCATTGTGTACTCACTCTCATCATCAGGGGATCAGGGTCTTTAATAGGGGGCTCAGGAGCAGTGTTCAGGGAAAAATAAAGCACCAGATATTGGTGGACACCTGGAGGCTATCCATCCACAGAGAGAAACTTTTCCAACCACCTTTGTGAGAGCAACCAGAATTTCATGTAGACCATGACCCTCGACCTTTTCATGGCTGATGTACAGAGGGTCACCTCTCTTGTCACTCTTGGCAACACCAGGAATCTGGGCTGAGGTCTCAGCTGGAGTCAGAGATGGAATCGACAAGCCCACCACATCATTTAACTGGTGACTTCCTAGCATGAGGGTGGAAACCCAGGGCCAGACCCCTTAGCAGGCAGGGTGACAGTCTTATCATCTAGCCTAAGAGGAGAATGGAGGGTCTCACCAGCAGGTGATGAGCCAGGAATGGTGCAGAGTCTCCTCTACGTTGGTCTGGGAGTCTGCTTCACCTGAATTGCTCTTTAAAAGTAGAGGTGTTTGGACCTATCTGCAAAGGTTTGCATTTAGTACCCAAGGCCCAGACAATGGTAGCTTTTGAACCCCTCCAGGTGATCCTGGAGCTCAGCCAGGTTTGGGACCTGCTGATATCCCAGAACAGCCCTGGGCTTTGGGGTCAGGAGGCCCGGGAGGACATGCACTCTTCCTCTTCCTAGTTTTCTGATCAGCAGGCCAGCAGCATGCCTTCTGTGGCTTCTACCATTTGCTGATTCCCTTGTATGCCTCAAGCCCTTTACCCCCTCCCAGCAATGCTGCAGAGAAGGTATTGTTGACAGGCCAAAGGACACAGTCATTGAAAATGTGGTCCGGACTTGCACGCTGGCTTAGTGTGTGACCTTGGGCAAGTTCTCTTAACCCTCGTGCTTTGTTTTTCTCATTTGTAAAATGGGAATCATAATAGTATTTGAAACATTGGGTTATTTTGAAGATTAAATGCATCTGTATTTCATTTGGGATAGAGCCTCAGTTAATTTCTGCTATTCCACATTTATTTATTCCATGTTTTGTGTGTGTGCATGTGTCCACCTGCCAAGCTCTGTTCCTGGTGCAAAAGATAGTCATGAACAAGAGACACAAATTCCTGCTTTATGGGGTTTATGTTCTTTTAAGGGGAGGCAGAAGATAAACAACGTAAAGGAAAAATACACAGTGTTGTAAATGTTACCAGTGCTGCAGGAAAATCACACGTGGAGGGGCACAGACACTCCAGTGCAGGTGGGGCTGGGCACAGAGCTGCAAATGCATGGGGTGGTCAGGGGTCGGGGCAGGGTACATTATGCTAAATGACAACACCCAACACCACAGAGATTTATTTCTTATTTGCTCTATGTATCCACGCATGTGGGTCCTGCTCTGTGTCATCATCCCTCCAGATCCAGAATCATGTTGTTTTCTTTCTCTGGGACATTTTTGGAATCATGGCAGTGAGAAAAGGAAAGAGCACTTGGTATGCTGGCTTTGAAAGCCCCCTCTCAGACAGAAAATGAGTTGCTACAGCTCTCGCTTCTTTGGGCAGACAGACGTGAGGCTACCCTGGTATTAGAGAGGGCAGGGAAACCCCCTCCTTGCCCAGGGAGGGGCAGCTAGTCCTGTGGACCATGACACAGTCCATTAGGGCTGTTTGAAGACAGTTCTAAAGGAGGTGGAGTCATGAGCTATTTTATAATTGTAGAAACTGAGGCACGCTGAGGTTGAGTGACTTGCTCAGGGTCTCTTGGCTATGATTGTTGGTGATGGAGCCTCAGGTAGAACCTGTGTCTTCTGCCTCTGGAGTTGGGTCGTTAGCTTTCATGGTACCCTGAACATCCTGAGCCTCGGTGTCCTTATGCGTAAGATGGGCTAGCCACGATGACCCTGTGGGGCCGTGGTGAGGATGGAAGGCACGGTCACACAGGGCACCGCCTGGGAATTTCCTCTTATTTTTTTAAAGTGTTCCCTTCAACATGGATCTTGTCTCTGAGAATGCCAGGGTTTGGTATGGTTGGCTCAGTTGTCTCCACCTCCTGCCCAGCCACCACACAGGCCACATGGAAGCTTCTCACTCCTCCACACCAGCTGGTCCTTCCTCTGCACCCAGGCTGAGCCGGGTTCTCAGCACAGCCTGCACACAGGACTGGTTGACAAGAGCCAGTGGACTGGCTTCCTGGAAGGGGCCACATGATGCCGACTGCTGGCATGCCTGCAGAAGTCTGGTGGGCTTTGGGCTCCAGGCATGGGGCAGGCAAAACAGAGGAAGTAGAGGTGTCCTCCCCTCCACTCATATTCCCGAAATAGTTGCAGCTGTCAGGCGTCCAGAGCAGCTATCCCAGAGCCTGGCTCACTGATGGGTCTCCTGTTCTCTCCCGTACTCCCTCTCCCACCCTCCACAATTATAATTTGCCTGGGAAACTCTCCATCCTAACTCTGCTTTTCCAGCTCTGTGGTCAGCTAGAATGAATGACTCCCTGGGGTTAATTGAGAGTGATTTTGCTGCTTGTCTCCTCCCCTCCTTTCCCAAAGTGCATCTGTGCAGGGGCAGAGTACCTGCTCCAGGGAAATGGCAGAAGGTGGGGTACTCAGCTATTTACAAAACCCCCTTTCAGAAAGGAGGAAACAATCCTGGAGAGTATTGTCACTTGCCAAGGGGTGGGAGTAAAGTGTCTCAAATTTGACCCCAGGCTGCATGACTTCTGACTGTGTTCCTGGCCACTCCTGCTAAGATTCTCAAAGAATGCCTTTCTGGGGTGCCTCAGGCCATGTTAGCAATTTGACGGGACCCCATGACTTTTTTTCCCATCTCGATAAAAATCTCATTTTGCCGCTCCTGTTGATTGGTTTTGCTGTCACATCCTCGTCCATTCCCCACATTTGCTTAATCCCTGAGAATTCCTCCATATTAGGTACAAGCCCAGGGGATGCAGAGATGGCAGTGAGTGGATGCAGTGGTCTGCCCTGGTAACTTGGCCCATGTGTCCATCTTATTAGCACCTCTCAGCCAGTAGCCTCTGCATCCTGGCTGGCCCTCTAGATGAGACTGAGGGTGCTGGTGACTGGAAATAGACCATGCTCATTCTTGCTCTTCGCCTGGTGGATGTGCTAAGCCCTGACATCTCCTCCCTCCCTCTGAGCACACTTTCCTGCATCCACCTCAGAGGTGCCAAAGTCCTTCTGGGGTTGAGCTGCCTGGGCCCACACCAGGAACCACCTGTTACCTTCAACCTTCTGAGAGCCTGTCAGTTTTGTTTCCTCTCTGCCTTGCTTAGCACCCCCATGAGCAAGAACTGAGGGTCTCCTCTAAAACCACAGGGTCCAACTTCTATACTTGCTAATCAGCCAAAGCAAATCAGATGGCTGATCATCATCTCCCCCTGAACACCCTCTGTGCAGCTCCACCTCATTGGTTCCTCATGAGCCAATGATTTGTAGAAAGTCCTGACTCTAGAATTGTCCCAAGATCAGGAACAAGGCAGTAATGTCCCCTCCCATCACTCCTTTCAACCTTGTACTAGAAGTTCTAGCTAATGTAATAAGACAAGAAAAGGAAATAAAAGGTATATAGATTGAAAAGGAAGAAATAAAACTGTCTTTGTTGGCAAATGACATAATAGTCTATGTAGAAAAGCTGAAAGAATGAACAAAAAACCCTCCTGGAACTATTAAGTGATTATAGTGAGGTTGCAGAGCACAAGGTTAATACACAAATGCCAATCATTTTCCTATATCCCAATAGTGAAATTAAAAACACATGACCATTTCCATTAGCACTCTAAAAATGAGATACTTAGGCATTAATGTATCAAAATTTGTATAAGATCCACACAAAGAAAGCTACAAAACTCTGATAAATGAAATCAAAGAATTTTGTAAAGAAATGGAGAGATAGTCCATGTTCGCAGATAGGGAGACTTAATATTGTCAAGATGTCAGTTCTTCTCAACTTGATCTATAGATCCAATGTAATCCCAACCTAAATCCCAGCAAGTTATTTTGTGGATAACAACAAAGTGATTCTAAAGTTTACACAGAGAAGCAAAAGACCCAGATAGCTGAGTCAATACTGAATGACAAGAACAGAGTCAGAGGAAGGGCATTACCCAACTTCAAGACTTACTATAAAGCTATAGTAATCGAGACAACGTGGTATTGTTGAAACAGAGAAATAAATCAATGGAAAAGAACAGAAAGCCCAGAAATAGACCCACATGAATACAGTCAACTCATTTCTGACAAAGGAGCAAAGACAGTCTTTTCAACAAATGGTGTTGGAACACCTGGACATCCACAGGCACCAAAAAAAAAAAAAAAGGAATCTAGATTTACATCTTTCACAAAAATCAAGTAAAAATGGATCTAGACCTAAATGTAAAATGCAAAACTATAAAACCCCTGGAAGATAACACAGGAGAAAACCTAGCGGGCCTTGGGCGTAGCGTTACTACACCAAAGGCAGGATCCATGAAAGAAATAACTGATAAGCTGGACTTAATAAAAATTAAAAATCTCTGCCCTGTGAAAGACAAAGTCAAGAGAATGACTGGGAGAAAATACTTGCAAAAGCACATCTCATAAAGGATTGTTGTCCAAAGTACATGGAGAACTCCTCACACTCAACAAGAGGAAAACAAACAACCTGATTAAATGGGCCAAAGACTTTAACAGACCAAAGAAGAGATACAGATGGCAAATGAGCATGTGAAAAGAGGCTCCATATATTTGTCTTCAGGGAAATTAAAACAACAATGAGATAACCACAACATATCTATTAGAACAGCCAACATCCAGAACACTAACACCACCAAATTCTGGGGGAATGTGGAGCAACAGGGACTCTCACTCATTGCTGGTGGGAATGCAAAATGGTGCAGCCACTTTGGAAGACAGGTTGGTGGTTTCTTACTGAACTACACATGCTCTTACCATATGATCCTGCAATCATGTTTCTTTGTATTTACACTTTGTCCACAAAAAACCCAGCACATTGTGGTTTAGCAGCTTTATTCATAATTGCTAAAACTTGGAAGCGATCAAAATGTCCTTCGGTAGGTGAGTGGATAAATTGTGGTCCATCCAGACAAGGGAGTATTATTTGGCACTAAAACAAAAACATCCAACCTGTCATGAAAAGACATGGAGGAACCTAAAATACATATCACCAAGTGAAAGGAGCCAGTCTGAAAAGGCTATATACTATGTGATTCCGAGTATATGACATTCTGGAACAGGCAAAACTATGGAGACAGTAAGATCAGTGGTTGCCAGGGTTTTGGGAGGAGGGTGGGAGGATGAATCAGCAGAGCATAGAGGATTTTTAAGGCAGTGAAACTGTTCTGTATTATAGTGCTGTATGATGGAGACATGTCATTATACATTTGTCGGTACCAACAGAATAATCAACACCAAGAATGAAGCCTAAGGTAAACTGTGGACTTTGGGTGATAACGATGTGTCAGTGTAGGCCAGTCGATTGGAAAAAGTGTACCAGTAGGGGATGTCAGTGGTGGGGGAGGCTGCTCATGCATGGGGGGCAGGGCTCTACGGGAGATCTTTGTACTTGCTGCTGAATTATGTTGTGAACTTCAACTGCCCTTTTAAAAAGTTTTTCAATTAACAAATGTAGTCAGGACTTCTTGGAGTGATGGAAATATTCTGTATCTTGATGGTGATGGTCTAAGCATTTGTCAAAACTCATTGAAATGATGGACTTTATTTAATACAAGTTATCTCTCAATAAGGTTGGTTTTTAAAAATAGAATTGTCCCTGGAGACTGCTTCCCTGCCAAGAGCCGCTATTTTATGAGCAACATGTCCTGTGGCTTTGGCCGCAGCCAGCTGGTTTTGGGACAAGATGGGATGGACACTGCTTCTCTCATAGCTCCGAACTTGGAGTCTGTTTATATTTTAGCACACAACCAATCAGAATCCGAAGGCTCCCAGGTGCCAACTGGAGTTCATCCCGCAGGAGGGGTGTGTGTGTGCGTGTGTGTGTTGCACCCTCCCAGAAACTGCACCTAGAGGACAGGGAGAGGGGAAGGTGGGTACCAATCTCAAGGCCAAAGAGCAGGGACCAGATGGAGATCACTCCAATTTAGTTCTGTTTGGCCAGGCTTGCTGAGCGCGGCTGGGCGGTCCCTGAGCCCAGAGCCTGTGAGGGAAGTGGGAGGGTGAGCACAACGTCCTGAAGGCACAGACAAATCCCAGGAGCAACAGTTTGTACTTGGGGTGTGGAGCATGGGATCTAGAAATCTCTCACCAGGTATATTTGAGACGGTTTTATGGCGACGGTAGGGGCTTGGCGTGGGCAGGTTTTAGCAGGTGGCAGCGCAGGAAGGGCGCCCTAGGAGGGGGGAGGCGGCAGCATGGGTGGCGGGGGCAGCGTCAGCTCTGCGTGTGTTCCGCTGTCCCTGCAGCTGTAAGGGATGGGTGGGGCCCGGACCCACTGAGCACCCCTAAGGGCAGCGGCAGCGGCTTTGCCTTTGCTAGTTTATTCCGAAGAGCTGACACTTGAGCCTGCAGAGCGCACCCACATGTGTGACCATGAGAGTCCCAGAGCTTTGCCTTAGGAAGACTACCGGGTGGGGGTGCTGCTGCCAGGACCCATGGAAGCGGGGACCCCCACACCTGCACAGTCTGCAGGTTACGGACAAGAAGCAACCCCGAGAACAGATGAAGGGGGCAGACCCACGGGCCACTTCAGAGGCAGACTACAATTCTCGAGCACAGGTCAGATGTGAGCTGCGAAGGGGAGGGCAGAAGGAACTTTCTAGAACTCTCAGCCCTGGTGACTTGGTAGAGTAATTAATAATGATAACCATACAGGTGTATTACCGAGTGCCTCTGTGAGCCAGAGATGCTGTAGACTAAAGAGTGTTTAACAATTTTTTTAAGGGGGACGCCTGGGTGGCTCAGTCTGTTAAGTGTCTGCCTTCGGCTCGGGTCATGATCCCAGGGTCCTGGGAT
>NW_023270447.1:91421963-91451929 GCF_011800145.1 Mirounga leonina | reverse complement strand
GGGGGGGGGGGGGGGGGGGGGGGGGGCAGAGGGAGAAGCAGGCTTCCCGCTGAGCCAGGAGCCTGATGTGGGGCTCAATCCCAGGACCCTGGGATCATGACCTGAGCCGAAGGCAGATGCTTAACCATCTGAGCCTCCCAGGCGCCCCTAAAGAGTGTTTAGATACAGAATTCTAATTTCAGTCTTCACGAATCTCCCAGGAGGGGGTGATGAAGAAACAAAGTCTCACTGCGGACACATGACCTGCCCAAGGTGTCCAGGCAGGACTGAAGGCCAGAGCTGCCCCCTCGTGTCGGTGGGCTCCTGATTCGGTAGGTGGGATGGGGCCGAGTGTGTGGCAAGGCGGATGCGCCTGTATGCAGAGAGCTGTGACAATCCCCAGGAGGCCCCAGCCCGGAGCTTGGGGAAGGGACGTGGGGCTTAGGGGCTGGCAGGTGCTGGAACAAGAGGAACGGGGTCATCTGTGTGCAGGCAGGTGGGTGCTGGGTGGATGTGACCCGGGTGGGGAAAGTCGTGAGGAGGGATAGGGGAGGCCTGCAGGGGGAATTTTAAGGAGATATAAAAACACGGATTAATTCCTGGACACTAGGACCCCTCTGTTACCTCCCTGTCCCCCAGTCTCACCACACTGTCCTCTGTTTTCTCTCCTTCTCAAACTGCCAGCCTCCTTAATTTCCTTAAATAAGCTATGGTTTACATAGAAACTTTATCTATGAAGCCCGGGCACAAAAACCACACCTAGATTTTTTTCTTTTAAAAACAACCCAAACCCAAGCGAAGTTGGAGCTCTGATTTATAAGCTCACGTCTCCTGGCACACTGGAATGGTACCATTGGGGGTGAGCATACTGGGTGAGTGTGGACCATGCTCCCTAGAGTCTGCTCGGCCACAGCTCACCCCCTGTGTTCAGGGACCATGAGAGGGAAGCCTTCATTTCCTTCCTCAACAAGGACCCAGAGCTGGTGAGTGTAGGGGATCAGGTGGCAGGTACAGGCCAGGAGGGAGTCGGAAGTTGGTGGGGGTAGTTAGTATCAGTTTTGTTATTCATCTGTTACTCCCCCCTGTGCCAGGACCATCTCAATACTCTTTGGAGTCTTCAACTTTCTTGGCTAGTTAATTCAAGAAATCTGTCCGTGCTGAAATTTGGATGGGGCATAAGCAGAAGTCAGATGAGGTTCACAGGGTAAGGAGCACAAGGTGAGAAGCAGCTTAGCTGTAGCCTGCCAATCACCCAACTCCTGGGTCTCCATGGGACCTGGTCTCTCCAGCGCCTGCCCGAGGGGACTCAGAAGCAGTTATGGGGAAAACTGTCCCTGTGAGCTAAGGGCGTTCCTTACTTAGGGTCTGGAGGCCCCTTTGGCTCTCCATTGTTCCCCTTCCAGCAAGATCTCAGGTTCCCCGATGCTGAAAACCTGGAGCCATGCTGGGGCCGGAGGAAGCTGGCAGAGCGTCTTGGCCAGCTCAGCAGCTCGGACTCCCCAGTCCTTGATTCGATTTCTGTGCAGAGACTGATTACACTTGACTGGTTGCCAAACATCCTATTTTGGTTACTGTGCTCATAAGACTGAGCTGTGATAACAAGGATGCCTTCTTTTCACACCAACTGAGTCATGAATACGGATCTGATACAGATATTTTTGGTGTGGGTCAGAATTTTGCTCTAAATGTTCTCTTTTCTTCCTTTTTAAAACCAGAAGGAGATGTGAATGGCAGCCACTGAAACCTCCCCCAAAGAGGGTCGTGGACAGCTTTGGTTTTGGTCGTGGACAGCTTTTGGTTTTGGTTTTGGTCTGCGTTTCCCACTTCCCCTGCGGGGAGGGGGTCTGGAAAAGCCTTCTCTCCCCTCCTCGCCCCTTGCTCAAACACAAACTTTCCACAGAACTCTTCATGCGCTAAATGTTCCCCGATGCTGTAAATCCCAGTTCTGTGACATTGATTGAAAAACATGAAATCAATCACAACATTTATTAAGTATGTAAAATGTTGTACAACACCAGGCTTTCAGCTTACACACTGAGGAGTAAGCTGCATTAAATTAATAACTTCTGAGACCTTGGGGCCCCAAAATAGCCAGCAGAGAGGCCCCGGGTGAAGAGCAAATGAGTCAACGTGATCCATTATTTGTCGTTCACAATTTAAACAAACCGCTTGATAATGTGAACATCTCAGTTAAGATGGGACGAGCCTCTCAATTACAGGTGGAGTTATTAGTTTGCGCCAGGCCTGATCTCGGAATGCTTCAGCAGTTACAGGTGACACTTGGTTCTGGGAAAAGGAAGCTCTGTAAGTGAAGATGCTAGCCCAGGGAGGGCAGGTCCAGAAGGCGATCCTCTGGCCGTGCGCCCACACGAGCCCGGGGCTGGAGCGGCTGCCCCCCAGCGACGAAGTCCTCAAACGTCTGCCTTGGTGGGGGTGGGTGCTCAACACATTCTCGGGGGGGGGGGGACCGAGCAGCCTAGACTGTTCTGGGCAAGTGTTTTGGAAAGTCTTATGTGCCTTTTTTAGTCTTATTTTTACAGAAGCAGGTTGTTATTGGCAACCATCGACAAGATGACTAAATGAATCAATGATGCGGGCGTTGTGCGGCCCGGTCTGGAACAAGGACCCGGTGTGTTTCCATTTCTGTATTTGGCAGTCAACCTCCATGCCCTCAGTGTGCGTGAACGCTGGGGACCGGCCCCCGCCCCACCGGCCACTGGGATGGAGGAAGGAGGACCGCTCCCACGGACCGTTACCGTGAGGGCTCCGGCATCGAAATGTTAGCCAAATGCACCTTTTCTCGTCCTCTCCCCTCTCCAGTTAAGGACACCAAATGTCAACTGCTCTTACGTGACCTCAAGCTCAGCTTGGCAACAGTATGTGCTCTGGGCAGAATTGCACGCAGAGGGCCCTCCAAGAGCTTAATAAGCAATCCTTCCTCGGCTTCCAGAGCTCTCTCCCAGCGGAGGGGAGAATAGGCCAGTGCTCACCCTGCAGGAGGAGGGCTGGTGTTCCAACTCCTGGGCTGTCTTTCTCCAGGAAGGGCTGTGGGACCCAAAGACACTCTGTTCCCTCTGGTCCAGATATGGCAGGGACGAGCATCATTCATGCAGGACCCCTGGAGCAGCCCCTCTGGGTCCCCTGGGCCTCTGTCAGGCATCTGGTATCTTCACCAGGAGACAAGACTTTTCCAAAGCTGACTTGTTCTCCTGGGCAAGGGAACATGGCACAAAATGCCAGAATTTGGATTAGCAACTGGGGACGAACAGCTAGGTGTCTCCAAGTGAGGGAAGAAGCCCCTTCCTGCCTGCCTCCAATCGCACGGTATGATAGCCTGATCTAGACTTTCCTTGGTGTTCTTTGGGTCATGAATGCCTTTGCGGAACTGGTGAAAGCCACTGCCCCTGGAGTGCTGCCCCTGGGCAGACTTACGGGAGTCCCCTGCCAAGTCCGCAGCACCTCCAGAGCACACCTTGGACTGTTCCGGGACAGCCTGTGTGACGGAACTTTCTGTGCTGTCCAACACGTAGCCACCAGCCACATGTGGCTACAAGCCCTGGGAATGTGCCCACCGCAGCTGAGAACTGCACTTTCTAGTCCTGTTTAGTTCTCATTAATTTCTAGTATTTGACCAGCCACAGGTGCCCAATGGCTACTGCACTGGAGAACAGTCCGTTAGAGGACTCTGGGATTCAATTCAGGGATTTTTGGCAAGTCAAAACTTCCAATGGACCTCTTTCGCTTGCATTTATTTGCACATTGAGCTTGACTCCTTTCCACCTAGGGTCTGGGAGCAGGTGGGTTCAGCAAAGGTGTCTGGAGAACGTCAGGGCTGGTGCAACCAGCTGGTGCTGGTGTTCTGTGTGTCAGCTGGCCCTCAGGTGCGTGGCCATCATGCCTGGGCCCTTACAACCTGTATGGACTTGTAGAACCAGCTCACATACGTTTTTCATGTACATGACAACAGTCAGACATTCTAGGAAGCCTCAAGTTTTCCCTGATAACAGTGACACTTAATCAAATAGGGCAAGATCTTTTGAGAATGATGCGAGTGTTTTTGTTCTCCCAGGAGATACCTTTTGGGGGGGTTTCATGGAGGAAGGGAGGGGCTTCTCACATGAGTTTGCTTAGGAAATATAAATATCTTTGAAGAAAAAAAATATTTAAGGGGAACACCTCCTGACCACGTCCTGCTCTAGCAGCTTGCTACCTAGACGCCACGAGATGGAAGGCACAGTGGATGGAGCAGAGGCACTCCTGGTGGGTGAGGCGTCGCTGGTACATGCCAGACGGTGCGTCTGACCCTGGGTAGACAGAGCGCTCAACGCAGGGCATTGTTTCCACGTCTCTGCTCTTGAGCCTGATGCAAAAAGACACCTGGCTGTGACCTTCCTTGGGGCCATTCCTGTTGCCTGAGCCCCACCAGCCCTTACACTGCCACCTCCATGCTGAATTCCAATACCTAGACCTTGGGTTCCTCCATGGCCCAGCTGGACCCAAACTGACACCACCAGGGGGCCAGAGCCTTACGATAGAGTCAGAATACGTCCACCTTTATCACGGATGAGTCTGTCTAGGGAAAGAGCAGATACCACCTGATGGCCACCCTCCAAGCACATCCTTGTGTTGCCAGCACTGGGCAGCCCCTTTTCCTGCTCTGGGCTTATTCAGGTTCCTCTGTGCAAGTGACACCTTGATTCTGCCTTCTCTGTATGAAGAAAGGTGGAGTCCTGGCAGACATGGTGAGAAGATGAGCCTTACATGGGAGAGGAGGTTTAGGAGGCATTAGTCAGAGGGGCTTAGAGGGACCTGGGCCCAGTAGGAGCCCCTCCCTCGTGGTTGGGGGAAGGGTTGAGTAACTGACCTGTGAAAGTGCTCAGCCCAGCCATGCGTGGAGAAGACACTCATCGGACCTGGGCCGCCATGTTTATCCCTTCTTTCTTCTTCATTCCCCTCACCTTCTGAATCTGCACTGGAACAATCCCTTCACAACAGACACCTGCCCAACACTGGTAGTGAGCTTTCTTCTTGTGCCTATTAGTTTACTTCATCATGGCAAAGTTCCTTGGGTCCTCTTGCCTCTTGTTGCAGGGGAAATATGGGACCCCATTGGCATCCTCTTTGGGAGAAGGGAGCCCTGCTTGAGGAGAAGGTGGACTAGAAGATGGTGGAAGCTGGTGTGACTTAAATTCAAAATTTAATCACCTAATTTTGTTATAATAAGCTAGATCTTCTTAGTTCAAGTGACTGACCATTGGCCATTTGTGTGTGGACTTAGTCACCTGTTGCTGATACTCTACTGGGGCATCTAAGAGATGTGAGGTGACAGAGAGGGTACTGTTGACATTGGCAGGATGAGCTTTGTCTCTCCCTTTCCTTTCCCTTGAGGACTCCATAACTTGGCCAGGGAGCCAAGATTTTAGTGCAAGAGACAAATATAGTAGGATGCCAACGGTACGGTAGGGGTGGAATCCCCTTTCCCAGCCCATGGTGGGCACCCTGTCCTTGAAGCATCCATGCATGGCTGGAGCATGGCATCAGGAATGACGCCCTCATAGGGAAGTTGCACCCAGCAATGGAGGTCAGCTCTGGTCCCAGCACCAGGGCCCCATCCAATGGTTCTGGTTCTTGGGGGTGCTTTATAATTTCTAAGATTCTGGATCTTAAACTGACCTTTCTTCTGCTTTGAAATTTTGTCCAGTTTGGTGTTTACATGGCATGAATGGGATATGAAAATCTCCTGCAATTATAGACTCTAATAAAGAGAAAAAGGAGATTAAAAAAATCCTTCCTCAAAAAGGGGGAGCATAACTTCCCACCCTTGAAGTATGACTGTACATAGTGATTTCCTTCCAAAGAGGATGGTGTGGAGACAGGGACAAAAGAGGAACTTTACAGTGGAGAAGGCTGATGAATACTCCTAAGCCAGGTATCGAGGTTGACATCAACAGGGATAAGTCATGTTGGTCGTAGGGACCCTTGATGTGATGAGAAGGGAACTTTGCCTCTGGGGTGTTCCTTCTAAAACCCATAACCCCAAATGAATTGTGAGAAAAACATCAGACAAATCCTATAGAGGAATGCTCCACAAAATACGTGACCACGACTCCTAAAAATTATCAGGATCATCAAAAACAAGGGAGGTCTGAGAAACTGTCACAGCCAAGAGGAGCCTAAGGAAACATGATGCCTAAAAGCCATGTGGTGTCCCAGATGGGGTCCTGAGACAGAGAAAGGACGTTTGGCAAGGAAATTCAAATAGAGTGTATGCTTTAGTTAATAATAATGCATCGATGTGGGTTCATTAATTGTTACAAATGCACACTAAGGTAAGATACTAATAATTGGAGAAACCAGG
Organism: Mirounga leonina; assembly: GCF_011800145.1. Lineage (NCBI taxonomy): Eukaryota > Metazoa > Chordata > Mammalia > Carnivora > Phocidae > Mirounga > Mirounga leonina. The sequence continues at coordinate 91,445,592 of NW_023270447.1, read as the reverse complement.
TGTAGGGTATATGGGAGTTCTCTGAACCATTTTTGCACTTTTTCTGCAAATCTAAAGCTGTTCTAAAATGACAAGTTTATTAAAAAACATTTCCCTTCTTCTATCTAGAGTAGTCAAAATCACGGAGATGAAAGTAGAGGGTGAGCACCAAGGGCTGGCGCAGGTGGGGAGTTAGTGTTTAATGGGGACAGAGGTTCGGTTTGGGAGGATGGAGATGTTCTGGAGATGGATGGTGGGGATAGATGCACAACCGTGAACATACTTACATGAACTGTATGCTTAAAAATGATTAAGAGGCCATATTGTAGGTTATGTGCATTTTACCACAATTAGGAAAAAAATTTAAATTCCCTTCTTCATCTTCTTCCCACAGTGTGTATTGTGGTGTGGCCTGGAAACCTGCTTACACCTGCTCTCCAGACTCTGGCCTCCTTGTGGATGGTCTAACTCAAGGACAAGACTCTACACACACCACCTCTCCCATGACGATAGCCTGTGTTGACCAGATGTCTCTGCTCCACCCTCTCTGTGTTCTTGACATCCCCATGGGCTCGGCATGAGCAGGGCTGCTGTCTGGCCAGTTTCACAGACACTCAGTGTCCTGAGGTGCATCCAGTGGGGGCTCTGGAGCCTCCCTTTGAACACAGTCTGGGAGGACTGATCGGGGAGGCCTTTGTGAACATCTAAGATTCCTCCATGAGTGCTTGTTAACTGGAGGGACGTGTGATGGTTGACTAGTCCCGTGTGCTAGGCTTTACCACCCTGGATGGGAGAACTCCCAGATGCCCTCACATCCTTGCCCTTCCCGGCTTTCTCCCGGTGACTTACTTTCATCCGTTAGTGTCCCCCTGCTGCCTTTCCCTCCGGGTGACAGTTATCCACTCTGCTCTGGCAGATTGCCCCTGTGCATGATAAATAGTCGTCATTTTCTTTTCAAGAGTCCCACAGCCAATAAAAAGCAATAAAAAGCGAAATGACACACAAATTGTATCCCCAAAGAGCCATGAAGGTCTAAGATATTGCCGCATGTGATGATCAGATGAGATTCTTTGCTTTTAAACAAATAACCCTCGCTAACAAAGAAGACTATTCAAATGAGGAAGGGGCGGGGTCTTCGGGAAAGGTGGAGAGGGTGGGCTGGTCCGGGCTCACCCCAGGAGCTAGGGTCTCTGAATGCTGTTAGAGTGATCCAGAAAGCTTCCTTCAGCATGATGGAGGAGGCTTCCAATGAGTGGCTGGCTTGGAGGGGTCTGAAAGGCTGGCTGTGCATCTAGAGAGGGGCTGGGTGATGGCACAGCGAGGCATAGGGTGCGGTGCTCCAGGGAACAGGGAGCGCACAGGGGTTGGGATGTGCTGAGCGGGGTCGCCAAGGCTCATTTCAAATGTGAGCAATATTTTGCATTTGACTCTTCCCAAAATGCTTTTCTAGAATGACTCTGTGTGTTGACGCTGGAGGAGTCACCTCCAATCTTGATGGGAAAGCAAGCAGGAGCTAGGACACAGTGTCAGCCCCCAGATGATCCCCTGAAGCGCAGACGCTATTGCTGCCTCTGGTGCACAGTCCCCTCCCCGGAATCTCATTTCCCGTGCGCCGTCATCCCCAGAGTGGTGACCGTCACATTTGTGCCATCAGAGTGACCTTGTCCCGAGCCCATCGCTCACGCCTGTGCTCGCATGGACGGCTGGCTGGGTCTCATCCATCAGGGCTGTGGTCCGGGCTGACAAGTCCGGCTTCCCAAGAGCTGCCGAATGAGCTCTTCCTTCTGCCCAGCTGGGCACACGAGGAGCAGGGCCGCAGGAGGGAACCCACTGGGCGTCATTGGGAGGAAAGGCCAATCCTAAACCAAAACCCCAAAGACAAGCACCAGAGCCTGCTCATAAGGGAATCACAGCCACGGTTCTCTACCTCCTGCACCTCTGCCTTCCTTCCGGTCCAGGTGTGCGGTCACCTGTGGCGTGAGCCCTGCATCCGGAGGATGCTTCCGTCCAGGCACATCCACATAACCTCTTAAGTCAGGAAGGGGGCCTGGGCCGTTTTAAAGCTCCAACCAGGGTTGGAACAGAAAGGCATCCTGGCATTTTGACCCTAGGGACCCACTTTGCCAGCCCCCCCACCCGCCCCCCAAACCCGGCGCTCTTGTTGAAGTGCCCGGAGAGGAGCCAGGAAAAACGGCTCAGGTGTCACTGCTGTGTGAGAAACTTGGTGATCTCTAGTGTCTCTGCCTTAGTTGCAAACGCTGGAATCCCCGACGTGTGCCAGGCCCCCGAGAGCATTCCAGCCCAGAGTGTCAGGGCAGATGTGAGGAGTGTGAGCACAGAATGAGGTGGGAACAGTGGGAACAGCTGCCAGGTCTCGGCGTGGCTGTGGGGCGGGGGTGGGCACGCCGGGAGCGGGCATCAGCTGCGGGTGTGGGCACGGGGCCGGTGCGGCCGGCAGAATGGCAGACCAGCTGCGTCTCCCACCCGCACTGGTCCTTTGTGATACGGGCTCGGCTGCCCTCCCTCTCTCATACTCATTCATTCATTCAACAAATGTGTGCGTATCTCGGTAATGTTTCCTACCTGATTTAAATTACCAGGTACTGTTGTATCACTGGTGGGCGTGTGAGGAGATGAGAACGGAGGCTTTACAGAAGCGGGCAGAATGAGAGGAGGCCATCAGTCCACAAAGGGGCAGAAGTCGACCGTGTATCGAGGGACTGTCGTGTGCCCTGCATTCTCACAGGTACGCGGCGCGCGGTGTGGGGTGTTAGCCTGCGCTCTGTGCGGGGCGTGTTATTTCTTCCCATTGGCAGGTGGTGGACAGGAAGATGTGAGCGGCTGAATGACAGGCCCACTGTCAGGACTCGAACCCTGGGCTGTCTGACTCCGGTCCTCCCAGAGGCTCCCATTACCAAGAGGCTGCCTCTGTGCCCTGAAACAAGCCGTGCTCCAGGATGTGGGCGGGGCCAAAAGAGCCCCCCTGGAGCTGGACACGGGCTTCGTGGGGCCTTCCTGACTCACACAGTACGAGCCAGAGCCGAGAGGATGGCGCGGGTTTCACCAGCAGGAGAGCAAGTGGGAAGGGAATTGCTGGCGGATAGAGCAGGGCTGGGGGAAGTGTTGGCCATCTTCCTGAATAGCAAGTGGCCTGGGGTCCACCCCCACGTGCGGGAAGAACAGAGAGTAAGTCGGAAGGGCAGCAGGGGTTCGGATGCCCTCTGGGGAGCCGGCGGTGGCTCAGCAGACAGCGGATTGCCCCGGCGTACCCATGCTATGAATGTTTCTAGGAGGCAGGTGAGGCTCAGGGCTGCACGGTCAGAGAGACCCTGCCGGAGCCTGCTGCCCTGTTCTCTGCTCACTCACACACAGAGCTTCCCACGAGGCCAGAGTCCTTCCTGAGCCAGGGCTGTGCACTGGCTATCTCCCTACCCCGTGTTCTTCCCCGACTCTTACGCGGCTGACCCCTTCCCACCTTTCAGGTCCCACCTAAGGACTTCCCTGCCCTCCCCAGCCTAAGGTCCCGCCTTCCCGTTCTCCGCCAGAGCAGGCTTTTTACTTCACCTGTGTTGGAGCCGACAGGTACCTCGCTACTGTTTTAACTCCCGTCCCTTGATGCCTAGTGATGCTGAGATTCTGGGCTCGTGTTCATCAGCCGCCTGGGCACCCCCTCCTGCCGGGGCTTGTCTGCTGACAGCCTGGGATCATTTTGCCATTTGGCAACTCTCGCACGATTTGTGGGAGCTCCTCATGTATGATGAAAACCATCAGTTTGACCTACAATCACCCGTATCGCCTCCCAGAAGCCGTTCTTTTCCTTGGGATGTCTTTTGCCTGTGGTCACCTGTTGCACAGAGGTTATAATTTGATAGAGTCAGTGGGTGAATTTCCCTGAGGGACATCTACTCTGGTGCTGTTTAAGGCATGCTCTCCTGCGCTGCTCAACAAGGGAGTCTGTAATTCCTTCCACTTGCCTTCAAGTTTCCACGTTGGTTCCCAACTCCGTGCGGAGTTCACTTCTGTACGTGACGGGAACATCTACTTGTGTTTTCCTTTCCTATAGGTAGACAGTTGTCCCCACACAACTGATGGAGTGTCCCCACTATTTCTAATGCCTCCTCTCTCCGTTAAGGTGAAGACCTTCCGTGAGAAATGCAACGCCCCAAGAGGAGGGGCTGAAGCAAATGGAAGTGTACAAGTTGGGAGCCAGCCTCTCCCAGGCTGGTCTGGCGGTCTGACTCCAAGAGCGCAACTCCTCCAACCATAAGGCATGCTCCTCGCCCTCCTGGTCCCAGATGGAACCTCCACCACCCGTCCAGGTTCCAAATGGCATGATGGAAGAAAAGTGGGAAAAGAGGGTGAAGGGAATGCGTCCTGTACTCTAAGCCGCTATCCGGAGTTTCGGTTTTATCCATTGGCCAGACGTCAGGAGTTGGAAATTCCAAGTAGCCATGTTCCCAGACGGAACCTGGGTCTTCTGCGATGGGGTAACCAGATAGTGGAGCCTTTTCTATCTTATGCCAGAATTGCATAGCTGCATACATACTTCTGGGCTTTTTATTCTGTTCTCTAGATCTCATTGCCTGTCCAAACACGAGAGCCTCTTAATCACTGTGGGTAAATCTTGATACCTGCTAAGGTTTTGTTAATTTCCTGCTGCATCATCATGGTTATTCTCTGACTTTTATTCTTCCAAACAAATGTTGTAAGAATCCGTTTATCACGCACAACGAAACTCCCAATTGTGAATTTTATTGGGTTTCATTAAAATTATAGATTAATTTGAGAAAGTGCTGACTTCTTTAGGATATGCTCTTTCTTTTTTTTTTTTTTAAGATTTGATTTATTTATTTGACACAGAGAGAGGGAAAGAGAGAAAGAGCACAAGCAGGGGGAGCGGCAGGCAGAGGGAGAAGCAGGCTTCCCGCATGAGCATGGAGCCCGATGCGGGGCTCGATCCGAGGACTCTGGAATCATGACCTGAGCTGAAGGCAGTGGTTTAACCAACAGAGCCACCCAGGCGCCCCGAGGATATGCTCTTTCTACCTGTGGCCACAGTGACCTGCTTCATCTACTCAGGCCTTCTGCCAGACCCTTCAGTAATATCACATAAACGTCTTTTCCAGCTCACCTTTTCTTATATTTATTCCTAGGTACCTTGCAGTTTCTGTGGCTTTGGTACTTTTTTTTTTCTATTACATTTTCTGATGGGATTTTTCTAACACAGAGAACTACTTTGGGTTTTTGCATATTGATTTTGAATCCAGAAAGTACCCTAAATCCCCTTATTAGTTCTATCTACTAGGTTGGCGGTAGAGTCTTGGAATTTCTCTGTAGACAGTCTCTTCCTCTGCAAACAATGGCAGTTTTGCTGTTTCCTTCCCGATCCTCGTACCTCGGTTCTGTTTTTCAAATGCAGTTATGACATAACCTCCTTTTTTTTTTTTTTTAAATCACGTAGAGGATGTTTCTTCTGTTCTGGATTTACTAGGAGGTTTCTAGTTTGTTGTTGTTTTGTTTTGCTTTGTTTGTTTTTATACCTGCACTTGATGCTGAATTCTGCAGGGTGGGGTGGAGGTAGGAGGCACTGCCTGACCCTGGCCACCTGTTTCCCTGCTGAGTCAGAACCCCTCCCATTCCCCACCCCCTCCCCGCTCCAGTAACAGTCCTAGACTCTTACCTGAGCTGTGTCTTATTTCCCTGAATAAATCAGCCCACTTGACTGCAAGGTACCCTTTGTTACTACATTGTGAGATTTAATTTTCAAATATTTAATCTAAGATTTTTGCAACTATGTTCTTTGTGAGGCCAGCCTGTAATTTTCTTTTCTCATAATGCCCTTGCTCAGCTTTGATATCGAATTATATTGGTGTCAAAAAATGAGTCATGTGTTTTATTTGCTTCATGTATTTGCTGGAACAATTTGTGGAACTCTCGCTTAAAAGCCACCAGATCCTGTGTGCGAGTGATTTTTACAATTTTTATATAGTAAACACTCCATCTCTCTTAAATGTTCAGATGTACTGACAAAAGATTACTCACTATAGTCTTATGATTTTAACACTTCTGTTTATCCACAGTTATTAACTCTTTTCAAGTTCTTTTTTTTTTTAAAGATTTATTTATTTATTTGAGAGAGAGACAGAGAGAGAGGCCGGGGGGGAGGGGCAAAGGGAGAGAATCTTCCAGCAGACTCCCTGGTGAGCATGGAGCCTGACTCGGGGCTCGATCTCATGACCCTGAGATCATGACCTGAACGGAAACCAAGACTCGATGATCAACTGACTGAGCCACCCAGGTGCCCCAAACTCTTTTTAAGATCTTAATTCTATTTATTTGTTTCTTCTGTTTTCTCTTTGACCTTCTGCTCAGTTGACTATTAAACAGTTTCTTTCAAAGAAACTGATTTTGGTTTTATAGATCATCTGTATTTTGTTTGTCTCCTGTGTTTTATCATTTCCTATCTATTCAATGCTTCCTTTTTTGATCCTCCTTTTATTTTAGTGGGTACTTGAATGATCAGGTCATTTATTTTATAACTTTAAAAAGTTTAGTAAAAACTATAAATTTACTTTTAAGGACTGCTGTAGCTCTGTCTCATGAGTTCTCATATAAAGTGGTATTTCTGTCAATGAGTTTTAAATATTTTGTTATTTCTATTGTGATTTGTTCTTTAAACTATGGGTTATGTTTTTTTATATACATATATCTTAGTACCTATTTTTTGTACTTGTTCATTTTAACCATTTCTCTGTTATTTGGCATTTGGTCTATGTCTTTTAAATAGCATGTAACTGGATTTTTTATGATCCAGTGAGATGGTTTCCGATTTTTGTGGGTAATTTTGATTGTCACATTTATTGTGAGTACTGATACATTTGTTTCTATTTCTCTCCTTACCTGAGTTTGGTTGTATCAGTGAGGCTTTTCTTATATTCTTTTCTCCCTCTGGTTTGGAAGGTATTACATCTCTTTACATATATTTTAGCTAATTCCTTTAAGTTGTTAACTGTTTCTCTTCCAACAAAGTCAAGGTTATTTGGTGTTTTTTTCTTCTCCAATTGCACCCCCCCACACACACCTTACATTGTTGTCTGGAAGTTTAATTCAATATTCTTAGATTAAAAAATTCTAATTAGAGGTTAAATAGATTCACTGAAATATTTTTTTATCAGTTTCTTTGCTCAGTGCAGTCTTCAACAGGCCACCCTCCTTTAGTTCACTTTTCTTCTTGCTGAAGTATCTCCTTTAGTAGTTTTCTCTGTGAGGATCTGGGTGGTAAATCTTGTTTCTCATTTCACACTGTGATAGTATCTGGGCCTCCTTTGCCTTCAGTCTGGAACAGCAGCTTCGGAGGGCACGTTGAACGCTATGCACCCTTCACCCTTGGAGGCTGTTTATTCTTCATCTTCTAGCATCTGTTGTTGCTAAGGAGACATTTGCTGTCAGTCTAATTACCATTCTTTTGTAATCACATGTGTAACACATGTGTTTTCTTAGCTTCCAATACTTTCTTTGCCCTTCATATTCTGTAACAGTTTCATTATGGTTTACTTATGTTTACCCTGCTTAGCACTCAGTGTGGCTAATTAGCTGAAAGCTCGTACTTTTTCATCACATTGTGAAAATTTCTAGCCATGCATTCTTCAAATATCGTTTCTTTGCCACCCACCATTTTCTCCTTCATGCACGTTGCAATCTCAGTTTCTCTTCTACATCCCTTAGTGTGTCTTCCACTTGTCTTAATCTCTCTCTACTTTGTGCTGCATTCGGAATGAGCTTCACCGTGCATATGCTTTCTATGACAGGTCCATATTGAAAGAGTTCCAATGTCTATTTTTCACTCCTAGGATCTTTAGTTGAGATTTTTAAAAAAATGGTCTGTTATTAATTCATATCTGATTCCTATTATTTTGTTACCTTCTTGTATATTATTCCTTTCTTAATCTCTTTGAGGCTCTTAAAAGTACTCTAGAATCATGTTTTGGGGTTTTTCTAATGTTTGCCTCTCACCAGTGGTGAATGCCTCAACTGATTTTGCAGTGTTCTGGCTGTCACAGTTAGTGTGACATCAAGTGTTCTGGAGAACCTTGTGCTGAGAGTATGGGAGTCTCACTCTCTTCCACCTAACACTGTTTCGTGGTTTTGCAGTTGTCTTTCCTCTGCTCCTGAGAGTCCTGGTCCAGACCAGTGCTGCATTAGAGAATCCCAGCTCCCAGCCCAGGGTGATGCTGGGGAGGACACAGATACGGCCACGGGTCAATGGCACATCAGCCACGTGGCCGCTCTGCTCCCCAGCTCTCCCTAGCATCCCTCCATTTGCTCCTGGTTTCATCTGTAAACCTATCTGGAGTCTCCCACCACATGGGGTTGCCTGGGTCCCTACTGGCCTCAGGAGTCAAACCCCTCCCACTTCTGATGGACTTTTGGCCCCAGAGCCAGACATGCCCCCAGCTTTGATTCCTTTCCTCCACCGTTTCTGTTTCAGGTCCACAGAGAGCTTTATTTTCTATTCGAGCACTTAAAACATATACTTAATTAACTTCTGCTGTGTTGGAGCAAGAACAGTTGGAAGTTTGAACTGAGATGCAAAGTTGCCTGGAAGTCCAGCCCTACATCCGCCACAGTGGAGGAGCTCATTCAGTGAATGACGCAGTCTGTTTCTCCAATCTCAGGTATTTTAGGGGCTATGAGTCTCCTCCTTTGCGGATACAGAAAGGGAGCCTTCCAGTGGTGGAAGGCACCAGGGTGCAGTCCGTTTCTTCACCAAAGGCCACCAGGGGCACATAGTCAGGCTCCGAATCTGGGGGGTTTAGAGAGGAGGCTGCAGGAGAAGGAGAGCTGCTTAATGCAAACTGGGTCCCCAGCACAGCCAGTGTGTGAGGCATACGTTGCAGAGGGAGATAATGAGTCTGTCCTTGGATGGGCTGGTGGTGCTGTCTTTCCTAATGGGATGTTAAATGAAGTTATGTCAGACACAGGCTTACTTATTGGGGAAAAGACAATCAACACATTCTCATCTCCAATTCCACTTAGTAGCTGCTGCCTGTCATGACAAGCAATTGAAAAAGTTGGAGCTGATGTTAGTGGTGATGGTCTTATCAAGACCTGGCTTCATCCAAATGCATCCCTTTGTGCACATGTGCATGCATGTGCACACACATACATGTGTGCATGTGCAGAACAAGGTGAGAGAGAGAGAGAGAGAAAGCATTTCCTAGACTGATCCACATCAGAATGCATTGTATTTGGCATTTCTGGCTCCTGCCCTGAGTCTGTCTGCATCTCCTTCATGAAGTCCTGGAGCTCAGTAAGGCCAGTGACCCTGCATTTGGAATTGTACTGACTTTTCACAGCTAACAGCCAACATGTTGCCAAGAGGAGATTTGATTGTTGAAGGTATCACATCTTGCAGGGAAAAAGAGATGAAATCTTGAAAACCCAGGATATTGCAAGTAATTATTAAAGCAAGTAGTTTATAGATCAATTGCCCCATCCACTCAAATGCAAAGAGTCTGGGACCTCAACCGCATGGAAATCTCTGAAAATATTTGTGTTAAAGCCCCTTGGTAAATACTCCCTGCGGTGCTTTTGGTGCACAAGGCAATAAAAGATGTTTTGTTTCAGTGCACTCTTCCCATGATTTAAAAAGGAAATGGGAGATGCGTACAGCAGCCCTGCCATCATGCATCCTCAGAAGCTGCTCAGCCACAACGGAACATCTATTCTGTGTGCTTAAGGGGGATCACAAGGACCATAACATACAACACAATTTGTGTTGAAGCAGTTAAGTGGTAAACTTTTCTCCTTCTACAAATTCAGTTGGTTAATCTCATTTTTAATGTAGCATAAGCCCTGCCCCATAAAAACGGCATGAAAAATGGAATGATGTGAGACCACACAGAGGTGACGGTGCTGATTGAGAAGGAAACGTGGATGCCGCCATCAGCCAAAGCTGGACCAAACAGCCACAGCAGCCAATGGTCATCAATATTTGCATGCCTTTAAAGTTTTTCATTCCTGTTTGTGTATAGTCTCTACTGGATTGAAAAGACCTCTCATTTAGGATGAGTCTCATAATTCACACTTCTGTTCATTCTGCAGATAACTGTGAGTGTGGATGACGTGTTTGGAACTTTGTTGGAACTAGGGATGCAGTAGAGGACATGGGGAAAAACCACCTGCCCTCAGTGAAGGTGCATCTGGTGGGGGTGTGGCGACATTCAAGAAACACCTCAAGAAAGGAGACCGTGGAGATAACCACTGGGAAAGAAATACACAAGGGCGATGAGGTGGCATCCCAGAGCAGGTCACCTGCTGTTTTGTCTCCTGATACCAACTGTTCTTTTCATTTGTGATGCTCATGACACTTTTGTGATTCCTTGTGCTCTATGCAAACAGAAATCTTTTCCATCTTCTTCACTTGGTCATCCTTGGACTTAACACCAAGCCTGTCCTGCAGCAGTTAATGTGTTTGAATCAACCAACCAACCAATCAATCAATCAATCAATCAATGTATCAGTGAAACCTTTGCTGACTGGCCTCAGATAACGTGGGAGTTCTGTTAATCCCCTTGTTTTTCTTTCTTCCCACCATGTTGCTGTGTGCAGTGTGTGTTAAAATTACACACTGGTGGATAAATCGTTAATTGTCTCTACTCATTTCATGGGTCACTGGGAACCTTTTTCCCCAACTAAATTATTTCTCAAGGGCAGATATATGTCTTCACTTTCTTTATTACTCCTCACAATCAATGCATCTGGACGCCTAATGTCTGGGTCGAGTTCCGTGCTGGATCCATACCTGCCACCGTGTTAGAATTTGTATTCTTCCGTCCCCCGTTAACGACAGTGTGGCTCTGTCGCTGGAAGGGACGGGAAGAGTGTGTAATTGGAAATTCCCCATCTCAGACATTACTCAGGTTAGGTGAGGGCAAGTCAGTTCAATTTTCATTTCTTGGGGTTTTATACCCTGCTGTTCTTTATGAAAATTCTTCCAGAAAATGTGAAAAAAAAAAAAAAAAAAAAAGAAGATTCTGGGCCACGGAGAAAACAGGGAGGTGAAGAAAGATTCTCAAAGGCTTTTCTTTAGAAGTCGACTGGTTTTTCTAATCAGTCACAGGAAAAGCCAACAGCAGAGCCCATGGACTGTTAAGAATCTGTTCTGTCCTCAATTTCTTTTCTTACCCGCTCTTCCTCCCTCCCTCCTTCCCTCGCTCTCCTCTTAGAGATAGTCAGCAGTGAGTGGAATAAACCAGGAGAATTATGTTCAGGGTGGATCCACAAACACACCTGTTGCCGTGTGATGCTGGGAATTCAGGACAAACAGGGCCTCGAGGAGTGTGTCCTGCACGCGGGGGTGAAAGTGTCTGGAGGGAGTACTGGGCAGTCACCCAGAAATGGCAGGCTGGGGTCAGAGTGTTGGGTGCCTTTGAGTTCCAGGGCACAGACATCCCTTTGCTGGTATCGTCCCCTCCTGTAGCTGCCCCGCCTGGACCTTTCTCTAACTCCTGGACACAGCCGGTCTTACTTTCAGCCTTTTTAGTCTGTATCCCATGACCGAAGATTGGCTTATTTGTTCAGAGTGAGACACTGTTACTGAACAGGATGTGCTTGCAATGTGGACCAGGAAGACATGGCCCCAGTGTTTACTGGCCATTAGATCTTGACGGAGTCAATCCATGTCTTTGAACTTGCATTTCTCCTTCTGTAAGACGGAACCAGTAATAACCACCTGCAGGGTGGGGATGGGAGAAGGTTTTACAAAACCACTTTGCAGATTTGAAAGTGCCCTCTGCATGTCAGCCAGATAGGATTACTGTGTTTGGTTGCTATCACCAAGGAGTCTAAAATTTAATTGTAGGGGTGCAGCTCCAGTTTGTGCTTCCTTCCTATTCCACTGACTATGCTTTATTAGCAGCACAGAACAGGTGGTCATTTCTTGATAGCTGGGTGTAGGATATGAATCTATTCCACAAACATTTGTTAATCAAACACCTACTATATATTCCCTCTGCTTGGTCCTGTGGACAGCGAAGAAATGAACAAAGCACCATCTCAATAGAGTCTCCTTTTTTCTTCTAAAAAGTTCTATTTTTCTGATGATATTTGTAGAGCCCCTGCCGATGTTTTAATCCTGGCAACTCTGAACGTGACCTTCCAGGGAGAGGAGAATGAAGGTTGCAGATGAGTGGGCCTTGAGAGGGGGAGGTCATCCTAGATGGTCTAAGGGGGTCTGAAATCATTGCAAGGGTCCTTGGAAGTGGACGAGGGAATCAGAAGGACATTGGACAGTGTGAGACAGACTTGCTTCACTGTTGCTGTCCTTGAAGATGGAGGGAGGTGCCATGAGCCAAGGCAAGGAAATAGATTCTCCCCTGGAGCTTCCAGAAAGGAGCCCAGCCCTGCCCGCACCTTGACTTCAGTCCAGTGAGACTTCTGACCTCCAGAACTGTCAGGGAATAAATCTGTGTTGCTTCGCAGCACTGTTTTGTGGAAATTTATCTCAACGATAGAAAACTAACCACATATTATTACTCCCTTCTCTTTAAACATTAACCTCATTCAACAAATATTTACCGTGTTCTTTTTTAGAGATCTTTTTTTAAAGGTGTTATTTATTTATTTGACAGTGAGCGAGAGCACAAGCAGGGGGAGCGGCAGGCAGAGGGAGAGGGAGAAGCAGACTCCCCGCTGAGCAGGGAGCCCGACATGGGCTCTCGATCCCAGGACCCTGGGATCATGACCTGAGCCGAAGGCAGATGCTCAACGACCAAGCCACCCAGACGCCCCTAAATACTGTGTTCTTCTTACGTGCCAGCCTCTGAATAGGTGCCCGATCTGGGATGGTGGGGAGAACCGGACGTGCTCGGTTCCTGCCCTCGTGGAGCTTAGTGTGATCGGGGAGAGGATGCCAATGAAGCATGTTTGGAACGACAGCTGCAATGCGGGCCCAGCACAACAGGTATGTACCACCTCCTGTGGTCGCAGCAATCTAGCAATCTGTCAGAAGATCACCCTGAGGCTGCCTGGTTGCCCCCCTCCCACCAGGTGCGTCCTCCTCCAAGGAGCAAAGAAAGGCCAGGCCAGAGCTGGGGGTGTAGGCCGCCAAGTCGCAAGGTGCTGGGCAGCTGAGCTAGGGAGCTGCTCCTTCAGAGCAAAGCCCTTGGCCAACCAGCCTTGGCATTCCACTCCAGGTGGCTCCCGGGCGGGTCAGGTCAGGGGGGATGTCTCCTCCTGTCTTTCTTCTGCACTGTCAGTCAGGGGAAAAGACATCAGAGACATTTACGGAGCACAGCTAATCAGTTAAGCATTCAATTAATTAGGCAATCATTTCTTTGCATTTGATTTTCATTACAGTGAGTTTATTTTAGTTTCTTGTGTAGGAAAAACAGGTGCTCACATTTAGCTCCATCAGCTTCCTGTTGCTGTTTGATTCACATATTATTTTTAAAATAGGTTTATTTTGGGGGCAAATGTGACCTGAAAAAACCCACTCATATTTACTCACCCATGTTGCTATTTTTGTGGTGCTGGTGGTGGTGGTTTCTCCCCCAGCATTGGGACGGTTTAGGAACGTAAATGAAACTCCATGACATCACACCCACTGGTCCCTCTTGCACAGGAAAGAAACCCAAATGTAAACACTAGGAATCTACAATAGGCAAGGCCCCCGCGTAGACTGAGGCTAACGTCGTTTCCTAAAGGCGGTTCTTGGTCCAGGTCTGGATGGCTTCCGGGGTCCTCCAGCCGTGTTCAGGCCCTGGGACGTCAGGCCAGGGATGCACCGAGTGCACACCCAGAATGATGGCCCACTTGCTCCCATCTCACAAAGCTCCTGTCACTGTCAAATGCCCCAGCCCGGGGCCCTGCAGGTGCCCACCTGGCATGCCAGCCAGTCCGGGGGTAGGCGTCCACAGTCACAGTACAAATGTGAGCAGGCAGAGTGAGTGATATACACATTCATTATTCTCTCCCAGTCCCTGCTTCTAGGGGGAGGCCACACACTTTTTGCTTTCTGTCTTCAGATAAAGGTCAGCGGGCTGCCTTCTGCGGTTTTGAAATGAGATGCAAGGATCCTTAAACTGCTCCCTCCCTACTCCCCCCCTCCCATCTAGGTTTCCTTTGTGTGTGTGATATAAAGGGTTAATATAAAAATAGAAGTTCTCAAGGCATTATAGAGTTCCTCTGAGGTTCCCATGGAAACCAAGCAGTGCAAATATGTGAAGGATTTTTTTTTTTTAAGTTGGCCAAAAATTTCATCCTCCAAAGATTTGGGGTCATTCTGCCTTATGGCCTGGGAAAACTTTTTTTATTTTTAAGATTTTCAAGAAATTAGTAAAATCTCTTCACCTGTCCCCACCCTCCCACATGCACCCAAGCCACAGACTTTTTTTTTTTTTTAAAGACCATTTCTGTCCCCACCAGAAATGGTCTTTTTGTGCTATTTCCAATAGGACCCCTTGAGGGTTTAAAAAAAATCTTTTTGAAACAAAGTTTCTTCTCTCCAATCTCAGCAAGGGAATAAAGATTATTTCTTTCTTTCTGTTTAAAGCAATTTGGAACAAGTCTGGTCACCGACCCCAAGCGGATGGTGACAAAATCCCTTGGGGACATCCAGAACAAACATTCTGAGAGAGCAGAGCCCCGGGTCAGGGCTGCCTTTTGCTTCTCCTTCCCCTGGTCAGGTAGACTGCACTTGGTCAACGGAACCTCTTCTGGACGTCGCTGCTGTGGCTGGAGAGTAGAAAAGACATAAAATGAGGGCTTTTGACCCCACTGCTTGATTTCATTAAAGGCTGATACACAGCGTGGCTTGGGCAGGTTGCGGAAGAGCCCCAGCAGCTCCTATCTGCCGCGAAGCTGGTGCAAGCATGAGTCCTGAAGCATTATTTCTCCTGCTGGGTCCCCCTGCCCAGGCCAGGGATGAGTCCCCAGGCTGTGTTATGGCTCCAGGGGTCTCTCAGATGCCCCCTCCCCAGCAGAACTGCCCTCTGCTGCGGGAAGCCACATCTTAGGGAGTTTACACCCTCTCCAGGACTGATGGGTACAGGGACAAAGGTGGACCCCGAGTCAGGCCAAGGCCACGTTCTATCTTTCTGCTCAGACCTACTCACTCCATGTCACTTCCTCCACTCCCTTTCAGGTTTCTCATCCCCACTCTCCTGCCCGAGTCCAGTCCTTGTCTCAGGCTCTGTTTCATGAGGAGCGCCTCCCCTGCTAGACCTTCCCCTGACATGCTTCCCTGCTTTCGGTGTGATAAGTCATCACGGGGCCTTTTTAATGCACTTTTCCACATGAACAACAATGTTCAACTGGATGTCAGTCATCAGGCAAACATAATTGGATCGGGAAAATGTTATATTGTGAATTAAGTTGACTGATGGGGAAATGTCAGTTTTATTAACATTCTCCCTTCAGATGATAATTTTGTATCCATAAAGATGAATAACAAAAGAGTTACAGAAGGCGTCAACTTGGAAGATGGAGTCCTTTTAATCAAGTCTGCTTTTCCTTCCTTTCTTCCTTCGGTTTTTAAATATTTGATCTCTCCGTGTGGAACTGCTTCCATGTTGTTGGCCTGGGATTGGAAAGAACATCCCCAGAGCAGACTGTCTGGCCTAAAGCCAGTTCAGTGCACGCTCTCCGGACGCTGTGTGCGGGCACACTGTGTGGGGGGTTGGCATCTGCACGCTCCCGTGCGAGTCCTGAAGGGGGCTGAAGATGGTGGAGGGGGTGGTGCTTGGCATCAGCAGCTGGGCTGGCAGGACCCCAGTCCACCCCTCATGAGTGTTATCTTCCAGGGAATGCACTCTCTGTAGTTACAAGACTTTGACACTGGCTTCCAGTTCCCTTTTCTTGTTTTTGTTACCCTGCGGAATATGCTGGAAACCTCTGGCATCTCCTCCCACCTGGCTCTTGCATGACTCCTTACTGAGTATTCCCCCACCTGCTCATGCCTCTCTGGGAACACCTTTCCCCTCAAAGCGGTTTGGGCCCTCCTTTAAAAGGTGGGACCTTAATCCACTCCCCAGCTTCTAGAGGTTTCTAATTCCCCCAGAATTACATCCAAACCTTCCCGGGGCCTACTAGACCCACACGAGTCACCCCTGCCTTCTTCTTTGCTTCATCTCCTCCTACGGCCCAGCCTCTGAGCCTTTGTCCTTTCTGTTCCTTCCTCCTGCAGCTCTGTCCCCTAGAAGGTTCTTGGCTCACTCCCTTGTTTTGTAGATGAGTTTCAAAGTGTCACTGATGGACAGGCCTTCCCTGCCACCGTTCTCTCTTCCTCTCTTGTGCTGTTTTCTTACCTGTGCCTAATCGCCACTGAGATCCCTTGTACTGATTTCTTAGGCATTTCAGTCTCTTGCACACGCTCTAGAACATTCCACGAGGGGAGAGACTTCGCCACTGTGTCCAGGGCTGGGGCAGGGGTTGGCACGCAGCCAGAGTAGTTGGCTATAGGTTTCGGTGTTGAATTAATTTATTGTGCCAGAGATGAAATGATAGATGGTACTTTGCTCTAGAAGTGTTTGTTAGACTGATGAGAAACCTACCCTTTAAGAGGACGTGTTTCTGAGAAAACAACCTTCTGTTTCTCCAGGAAGGTGTGCGGGAAATGGGGCCCCTCTGCACGCTGGTTCGCGGTCTGTCCTGGAATCATCAGCCCCCAGGACGAGGGCAAGGGATCTGTTCTCTGGGCCCCAACCCCACGAGGCCAGTGTGTCCTCCCTGCAGATCAAAGGGCCTCAGGGATTTGCTGAGAGTGACGCATCTTGCATTTGGTGGGGTTCAGATTTAAATGCAGAACAATCTTTCCTTCTGGTGTCCAATCACACAATCGTCCATGAGTGTGTTTGAGAGAATGGATGTGTGTGTGTGTGTGTGTGTGTGTGTGTGTGAGAGAGAGAGAGAGAGAGAGAGAGAGAGACCCTGCTAGGTGGGGACTATTAGAACAACTGGGATTCTGTCCCTTCTTGGAAACAAGCAAGTCACAGGAGAATCCCATGCAGGCAGGCACCACTCGGATGAACCCAGAGTGGCATCTCCCCCGGGGGCATCAGAGACAGGGTGTGGGTTTCCAGCAGGCACACGGAACATTTCACCTAGATTGGTGATATTCTGGGTTTTAGGATAACTGCTGGGTTCATTACCTTATGCTTTTGCATGTAGGAAGTTTCCCTGTAGGAAGGGCAATCGGGCTACGGTCAGCAAACTGAACTGTCCACAGTGGTCACAGTCCTAATGATTTTGAGAAAAAAATCCAGCCCTTTGGTTGAAGGCACTTACAGATGGCTTAGGTTCAAATTTGTCTTTCACCCTCGGTCAGGCATGCTCCCGTTTCGGTAGAGTCCACAGGTGATGTGCTCTCGGCTCAATGCGGTGCAGCGATTTCGATCTGCTCCTTTAGCACACTGACCTCCTAGCATATGGGCGCAAGACTCAGCTGTCGGCGGTGCAGAGAGAGGCCTCTGCGGAGGGCTGAGCTCGCACTCTGGTCGGGCAAAGGGAAAAGGAGTCTTTGAAATCCTGTATCCCCAAGTCTGGGGCCTCCAGCTTTTCGGTGTGTAAGGACCCCCAGGAGGAGGAGGTCTGAGCTGATTACCGTGAAGTGCAGATCCCACACATGTAGGACAATGACGGTTTCCTAGCCAGACAACTTAAGCCTCTGCCCTGCAGCCAGACAGCCTGAGGGTAAAAGGTGACCAGCTTTATCTTCTTTTTTATTTTCAGGGGATGCACTAGGTTTACTGCACCTCGGGCGTGATGGCAGACCCCTTGCTCCCTTCCTTTCTGTAGGATCCCACACCCTTGCCCATCAGTGACCCCCTGCGCCCTCTTGAGAGAGGAGTGATCTCCCCTGTGCTGATATGGGTTGTGGCCAAGTCACACATGTGGCCGAGGGAATCCAAGTAGATTCAGGGGTTATCTTATCAAAGACGCTTTCAGGGGCACCCAGGTTTCCAGTGCTGGTCCTGCTCTGCCCTTGTGCCAGGGGGACCCATCAGGGAAGGAAAAGACACAGGAGACAAAGCTGTGCTGACCCAGAAAGGGAGAGAAACTGGTCTGCTTTCCGAGTCATGCGACTTGGGTTGTTTGTGACTGCAGCCTTCCTTAGTAAGAGCTGGCTCGGGTGGCCGCCTTGTCCCCAGATCCTCATCTGGGACACAAAGTCTGAAAATCCTCCTGTGAAGATGCTCTGGACCCATGCAGATCCGGGCAGTGGAGGTTTTTACTGAGAAACAATGACCGGAATCCAGAGCCAAAGCCCCCTGCTCTTCACTGAGAGGGGGACAGCTTCAGTGATTAGCTGCCCAGTGCACATTTCTCAGTCTGAAATGTTTGTGGAGCGTCACGCACCCTATAAAGATACTGTGACAGCCTGTGACATATGTGTTGGAATGTTGGCAGGACAGAATGATCAGAAACCAAGCATAGAAACAACCCCATTTGCTGGCTTTCTTCCTGGCGAGTTCTTGGGGCCAGTCCAACCCCGCGCGTCTTGGTTCAGACGCTGATGTACTGCACTGTTAACAGACACGCCGGGGTCCCTCTCACCTGTCACCTCACCCCGTCCTCCTCCCATCCCTGGCAGGTGGGCAGGACAGATCGCACCCCCCTTTTAGACTCGAGGGACTGGGAATGAGGGAGGATGCGTGGCTTTATCCCATCCAGGAGACCATGGAGCTCTGATGGAACTGCGCTTGCTGGTTATAAATTCCACATTATTTATATTATGTCCGTGCTTTTCAACGTGTGTTCTGCAGAAAGCTTCTTACACCGATTATAAAAGATGTTCTCTGAATACAGGACATATGTTTAAAACTACGGGGAATGCTAGGCTCTGTGAAACAAGTTTTCCCACCATGGGGCTGCTCAGAGCCTTGTCATGCTTTTGGGCATCGTGCATCTCAGAAGAGGGGCTGCCACACTCGGGCCGAATGGATTCGGGTCTCCGCTCTTACTCCCCTGCAGTAGGGTCCTATGTCAGTGTGGTGGCTGCCCACGCATGTCCCTTCTGTGGCCATGTGACTTGCTTTGGCCCATGAGCTAGTCCAGGACACGAGCAAGTAGGGTTTGCCCTCTTTCACTGCGAGAAAAAAACCACCTTGGGTAGCTGCTAGTCCAAGCAGGATGCAAGACCTGTGGATCATTCCAGGAGCCAGCCAGCGTGGGATCCAGCCCAGCTGAGGCCAGGCAGACTCTGCCCGACCTGTGGACACACGGTCAGTAGATGCCACTGAGCTTGAGTTCTCGGTGGCAGTCCACGCAGCAGTGTTAACGGCAGTAGGCAAGATAAGAATGCAGTGTTTCTCTCTTTTTTGACCATAGAACCCTTTGTTTGTTGAGTGCTTGCAGAATAGGCTTGGAGGAAATCCTGCAATCCACCTTGGGGCTCTGCCAGAAAACATGCTCAGACCTGCTGGCCACAACGCAGACCATTTGGAGGGTTTCTCAGCTTGCTGGCGTCCCAGTGGCGTGGGTCCCAGGGGCTGAGGTGACCCGGCATTAGTGCTCATTTTATTTTTTTTTTTAGATTTTATTTATTTATTTGAGAGAGAGAGAGAGAATGAGAGACAGAGAGCATGAGAGGAAGGAGGGTCAGAGGGAGAAGCAGACTCCCTGCCGAGCAGGGAGCCCGATGCAGGACTCGATCCTGGGACTCCAGGATCATGATCTGAGCCGAAGGCAGTCGCTTAACCAACTGAGCCACCCAGGCGCCCCATTAGTGCTCATTTTAGAAATGTTGGGGCACCATGTTATCTCCTGCCACCTCTCCCAGGGGCCTTTCACATCTTCCCGCTATAAGCCTGCTGGGCGGTGGATCTCCGTGATGTCCGGACAGCCAGCAGAGAGATGGCCACCCGCATGACAAGGCCTCCCAGTCTTGCTGTGATCTGACCAGGCGGTCGGCATTGCCCGAATTTATGGGAAAGTCTTTATTCCAGCAAAAGGTGAGTATTTTCTTGCTTTAGCCAGGGTAAGAAATCATGGGAGAAGCCCCGATAACTCAGAACAGATGAAGTGTGACCTATCTAAAATTTGTAATCCATCAACCCTGCCACTCCCCTGGCAACCTTTTTCCTTCCAGCTCAGAGGGAGGTCATTTTTCAGCCATTCGAAGCACCTTCGGACTTGCCACGTCCCCAGCTTTGGAGAAGGGCAGGTTGGGTTGAAAGACTGAGCAGGAAGAGCAGTAATGTCACTGCTTTTCTGCCCCAGTCCTTAAAGAGGTAGGGAGCATTGGCCCCCCACCTACTGTATCGATCTTTTGTTCTTTTCGTGGGGTGGCGGTGGCACGTTGGAAAGAGGGTGGGGAGAACTGGATGCTTTATCCTGAGAACAACGTTGTGATGTAAGCATGGCCAGCTGGCTTCTCCTTGTCCTTATCCCCTTTTAAGATGTGACACAGAGAATGAGGCACAGAGAGAATAAGAACAGGGACGTGAGGGGCCATGATGGGCACAGAGCATCCACAGAGGCTGGTGAAGATTCTCGTGTACAAAGAGTCTTAGTAAGGTTTGTTTTTTTGTTTTTATTCTGTTTTCCCTTCAAAATGAATTTGTTTTGTCTTAAGAAGAAGCACCGTAAGGTAAGTCTAACATTTTCTCCATATATTTCCTGGGTAGGATCTGAGATAAACAAACATAAGTTGATTGTTCACCATATCACCAAATTGCTTGAAGCTTGAGGAACCTAAAAGAGGAAAATCCAAGGTGCAGAACAGATAAACGTTTGGCACTCACTACCTTGTGAGGGAATATGTGATAAATACATAAACCAGAGGCTAACAACTGTGGCTCACAGGATAAATCCAGCCCTCTCCCTGTTTGTATAAATAAAGATTTATTGAAACACAGCCACATCCATTCATTTCTGAATCATGTGTGGCTGCGTTCATGCTACAGTGCTGAGTGAGTAGTTGCCACAGAGACCACTTGGTTCACAAAACCTAAAATATTTACCATCTTGCTCTTTCCAGAAAAAGTTGCTGACCCCTGACATAAACAGATTCTTAAATAGAATTCCTGGATCTGAAGTGGGCTTCTAAGATACATGGGCTTCTGAGGGAATGTCAAGAAGGTCAGCTAACCAAATTTTTCGCCCTCAGTTCTCCTGAACTGGATATGAGGCTGACCTATGAATGAGGGAGCTGACCTTAGCAGGTGCTGTTGACACCCCACCCTGCGGGCACAGTCTAGCCATGGATAGTGTCCAGAGAACAGGAGCAAGGGGTCATTAGAACCCCAGGAGTAACCCTCAACCCATGGCAGTTGAGTGAGGACACATCTGTGGGACGGTCCTGAGGCCAGGTTTCCCAGAGGTCCCTCTGCAGAATGGAGCCCTACAGGAGAAGCCATTCATCAGCATACACTTTGTTTGACCCTTCCCCTCCCCAGCTCTCCATTTCCCTGCCTGTGCTTCCTGGTTCATCTGGCAGGCAACATCTGTTCCTAAGATTTGTCACGGGATAACCAACCTGAGAGGCTAATACTTACCAGATGCTTACTCTGTGCCAGGTTGTGGGGAAATGGCTTTCACGGGAATAGTGTGTTTTACTTTTTCCCTTCAAACCTTCACCCTGAAAACATCTCGGGGGGAGCCAGTTGTAGGCAGAGGAACAGCCAGCAGTGGGGGCAGATATAGGTTTGTCAAAGCCTGAAACTTGTTCAATTTTCAATACCCTCTTTAGGAAAAAGTATGATGGAACATGCATATTTATTTATGATAAGAAAATTGATCATGAAAAATCACAAAACTTAAAAAGGTGATAAATGCAACAAACATCACAAAACTAGACCAATCATGTAGTTATATAATGTGACCACCTGACCCAGTTCTGGCCTGGTGTCCCCATGTGTCAGCTCACTGTGGGGTGTGTTGGCTCAGTGGGCAGTTGAAAGATTCTGGGAGCCCTTGTTCCGTAGGGACACAACTGTTACGGGATGAGTCATGTCCCCAAAATTCATATGTTGAAGTCATTAGGGTAGAGGCTCTTTACAGAGGCGATTAAGGTAAAATGAGGTCATTAGGGTGGGTCTTAATCCAATATAACTTGTGTCCTTATAAGAAGAGATCAAGACCCGTGCATAGAAGGATGACCGTATGAGGACATAGGGAGAGGATGGCCGTGCACATGCCAGGGAAGGAATCCTCAAGAAGAACTAGCCCTGCCGACACCTGGATCTTGAAATTCCAGCCCCGGGACTGGGAGAAAACTAATTTCAACTGTTTCAAGCCACTCAGTTTGTGGTACTTTGTTACAGCAGCCTTAGCAAACTAATATTCTAGCAATAACTAAACAATACAGGGAAGGGAGTGCTCTGTGGGTCTGGTCACTGGAAGGAACTACAGGTTTTCCCAGTGCGACTTCTCCTTGCTGGATCCCTAGTCATGGCAACCCCATCAAGACCTGAGCCAGGGTCAAGGGTGTGACAAGGAACTTGGGTGGAAAGAGGCAGCCAAGAGGGACCGGAAACTTCATCTTCCCTGGCTTCCTGGAAAATCCATCAGCCATCCCAGCTCAGAGGCCACCACATTTTCAAGAGACCCTGGTCCTTGAAGGACTAGTTCCAAGCAGAACACCACAGTGGTATGCTCTGCCTCCTTCCCAAGGTGTCACCCAGGCAGGTGCATCATGATACATGATACATGTATCACCCAGGTGATACATCATGTAGCATGCTCTCCAGTTCTGGACACTGTCTCAGACCCAGACAGCTCTAACCACATAACCACTTAAGATCTGCAGGGGTCCCCCGGAGAACATTTTAATTTTGTCTGATAGTCACACAATTTATGGGATCCCCCAAAGATGACAGATGCTAGAAAATCTGTAGTAGAATTATGAAAGTACAGGCACTGTCACTTTTACAAAATGAGGGGAAAGAATAACTTTTAAAAATGAGTGAAAAAAAGGTCAGAAATCCAAAAGCACAGGAATAAAAATAATAATAGCCCTACATATTAGCATGCTACAAAGCACTTTCCCATGCTAAGGGCATAAACAGGTTTCAGAAGGCTTTGCTTAAATTCACTGGGCTTGGGAGACTATTATAATAACCTTATACTGTGATCTCCATTCCACAGGCTCAGAGAG
The DNA here is from genome assembly GCF_011800145.1 of Mirounga leonina. Classification (NCBI taxonomy): domain Eukaryota; kingdom Metazoa; phylum Chordata; class Mammalia; order Carnivora; family Phocidae; genus Mirounga; species Mirounga leonina. Next base: position 91,422,515 of record NW_023270447.1, on the reverse strand, counting down.
ATCAGATAACTGCTCATCATTGGACATAGCTCGTCGAGAGACAGGCTTTTTACTCTAAATGTTCACTCCACATTCCTGCTGCAGGCTCAGTGGGGGATCCATGGGACAGGGGAACAAAGGGAAAAGGCAGGTAGGACAGATGTCATCCAGAAACAGGCCATTGTGGGCACAGGGCTGACTCCAAGGAGGATGTGCCCAGAACATGGGAGTTGAGGGAAGTGCATTGAATGGGAGCCCACTATGGTGAGCTTCAACATATGAATCTTGGGGGGAATACAATCATTCAGTCTGTACAGTGGACTATATGTGTTCCCCCCAAATTCATATGTTGAAACCCTAACACTCATTTTGGCTATATTTGGAGATGGGGCCTCTAAGGAAGTAATTAAGGTTAAGTGAGGTCATAGGGGTGGGGCCTGATTGTAGGTTAGTGTCCTATCCTACCCTACTCTATCCTATCCTGTCCTATCCCATCCCACCATACCCTACCTTATCTTACCCTACGCTGTCTTATCCTACCCTACCCTGTCCTATCCTATCCCATCCTACCCT
>NW_023270447.1:91340259-91421953 GCF_011800145.1 Mirounga leonina | reverse complement strand
TCCTATCCCATCCTACCCTACCCTATCCTACTCTATCCTATCCTATCTTATTTTGTTTTATCCCATCCTACCCTATGCTATCCTACCCTACACTATCCTATCCTATCCTATCCTATCCTATCCTATCCTATCCTATCCCATCCCAACCCAGCCTAGCCTATCCCATTCTACCCTTACCCTAACTCTATCCTACCCTACCTACCCTGGCTTAGCCTAGTCTACCCTGTCCTATTCTATCCTATCCTATTCTGTTCTATTCCATTCTCTTTCATTAATATTTTCATCAAAAAGGATCTCACAACACTAAAATGCATGACAATCCATAGTTTAAAAACAAGGACATTGCTTTAGAAGGTTTATAGGATCAGGAAATTCTCTTCTACTTGTAGGGAATTTATTTCATTTTGTTGCTTAATCATGAATAAGGTTGGGTGTGAAGTATGAGACAGAAAGGGGTTAAGGATGACCCCAGGGATCTGGACTTGAGTTACTGGAGAAGAGGCCTTGTCACCTCCTGAGATGGGCGCTGGGAGGGGTGTGTGCTGGGGGAGACAGGAGGTCAGCAGTGTGACATGCCCGTCAGACCCCAAGGTAGGGGGTTGAGGCAGCTGGATACAGGAACCTAGGGTGTGGGGGCACAGTTCCTAGTTCTTCCCTGGGCCTCTGTCCCTTTATATGTTTCCATTATGTTAACCACACTTGTGTTTCCCAGCAGGCTGTAGGCCCATCCCACAAGCTCTCGTGTGCTCTGACCCGTTTATAGCAGGCTGAGCCTTCAAGAGTCCTGGGTATTTGAATTGTCTTCATCACAGTTTCGTATTTCCTTTGCAGGTCCTCTGGATGGTGGGGGAGGCTCCCTCCAGGGCAGGATTGGGTTTGCTGATGTCAAACATCACAAAGGCATCACTAGACCATGTTGGTAAGATAAGCCTTAACACCTGACCTCAGCTCTGAGTAATTTTTTGCTCCACACAGATTTTTTTTTTTCTCATCCCAAATCCAGGCAGAGGCATCTGAACTTCCTCATATCTCCTCATACAAATGGGAGTTCATACCATCTCTGAGGTTGCAACAATGAACAGTTGCACTTTATTTGGGGTCTTGGTTCTGGCTCCCCCAATTTGGGTGGGTTTTCAGCCTCATCTGCTGCTGACCTCTTGATGTTAAAACTCAAGCTCATATTTACAAATCCACCTGTCCCCCTCACCTGTCCCCCTCACCTGCCCACCTCACCTGTCGCCTTCACCTGCCTGCTTCATCCAGGAGCAGGAGCCTTAGCTAAGGGCTTGTCACTCTGGCTTTCAGTTCTCTTGTAATGCCCGAAACCAAGGGTATTTCTTTTCTTGGAAGCTTAGATGTGCACTTACATTTTGTTATATTTTATCCAGTATAACTGGGGTTATTACTTGGGTTATTTTACTAAGGTCTGAAGGTTTGTGTCCCTCTGTGTGGAGGTCTGACCTTTGGGAGGAGATTCGGCCATGGAGGTGGAACCCTCATGAATGGGATTAGTGCCCTTATAAGAAAAGACCCCAAAGAGCTCCCTCACCCCTTCGGCCACATGAGGACACAGTGAGAACACGGCCTTCATTAGACACCACATCTGCTGGTGCTTTAATCTTAGACGTCCAGCCTCCAGGACTGTAAGAAAGAAATTTCTGTGCTTTATAAGCCAGCCAGCTTAGGTTCTGTCATAGCAGCTCAAATGGACTAAGGCATATCTGGTCTGCCATCTTGCCAGGATCCCAAGTCCTCCAGAATAATCTTGCCAAACACACATGACTACATACAAAGGTTTTCCTTTGCCCTTAGCATAAAGTCCCGAATCTTCACATGGGACCCGCCCTTGCCTCCCACTCTCCTTCAACCTTCTCATTCTTCCTGCTTCCCTAAATGCCCATGGACCCTTCTCATCTCCAGCTTCTCACACCTGCTCTTCTCTCCACATCTGGCTCTAACCTCACCTCCCGCACCTGGTCCTTCACCTGGTTAAGCCTGTTCATTCCTTAGATCTCGTCTGAATGTCATTTCCTCAGGAGAACCATGCATGTCCCCCAAGACTGACATGGCTCCAGTTTCTCCTGTTATTACAGACTTGCACTGGACCTTGTGCCATTCTCAGAGCACTTACCAAATGATTATTTAACAGTAATTTATATATGTAGTAGTTAGTGTCTTTACATGTGTCTGTGATAAGTCTAGGATAATCAGTGATTTAAAGTCTGTCTCACCCACCAGACTCCAAACCCCAGAAAGGGCATCTCCTTCTTTGCTGGATCGCCATGCCAGGCATTGTGGCTGGTACTTTGAAGATTGGCAGCAAATTGCATGTGTTTGTGCACAAGGGAATGAATGAAATGCAAAGCGGAGTGAGGTTTTTTTTGCATAAAACCTTTCCTCTGCATCACCATCCACAGGATCCAGCCTAGGACACCTGACACAGCATGTAGATCAAAGCTTCATTGAGATATAATTCACATACCATAAAGCAAAATTCAGTACATCCAGTGTTTTTTAGTGAATTTATAGAGTTGTGCAACCATCACCACTATTTCATTACCCCAAAAGGAGCTATGTACCCATCAGCAACTGTTCCCCAATCTCCAACTCCCACCAGCCTACTTTCTTTTCTTATGGATTTGCCAGTTGCGGGCATTTCACATAGATGGAATCATACAATATATGCTTTTATGTGTGTCTGGGTGTCTTCTTTTTTCACTTAGCATAATGTTTTCAAGGTTCATCCATGTCGGATCATTTCATTTCTTTTTATGGTTAAATAATAGTTCACTGTGTGGATGTAAGACATTTTGTTTGTCCATTCATCGGTGGATGGACATTTGGGTTGTGTCCATTTTGGGGTTATTTTGATTAGTTTTCCAAGGACAGTAGAAAGCTATGCATTTGAATCTGGATTCTGCCACCCATCACTTGCTTCACCCTTCACCCTCTTTCAGAATTGTTTGTGGTGCATAGGACACACAAGCTCTCTTCAAATAACACAATAAAGCAGGTTGCCATAAGAAGGTAATGGAGTGTATGAGGTTCCTCCTGTTTCATTTTGTGAGGTTGTTTGTCAGTGTTGTGTGAGTAAATTAATGGTTTCGGTCTGCCTGCTCAGTTATAGCCTTATTCACTGCAAGATGAAGAGTTAACAGAGGCTTGTAATTAGATATTAAACCACTAACAAATTAAGTGCAAATTATGAGATCTATTATTAATAAAGGACAGGGGCGCCTGGGTGGCTCAGTCGGTTAAGCGTCTGCCTTCGGCTCAGGTCATGATCCCGGGGTCCTGGGATCGAGCCCCGAATCGGGCTCCCTGCTCGGCAGGAAGCCCGCTTCTCCCTCTCCCTCTCCCCCTCCCCCTGCTAGTGTTCCCTCTCTCGCTGTCTCTCTCTCTCTCTCGTTCTATTAAATAAATAAATAAATAAAATCTTAAAAAAAAAATAAAATTAAGGAGAATCCAGGATAATGTGAAGGAAGTGTTTTATACTAGAGAAGTGGATGTGTGTGTGTGTGTGTGTGTGTATTTATTTATTTATTTTTACTGAAAGATCTGTGCTTTCCAACAGCACTAGAATGTAGGCAATGTAAGGTTACCTCTGGAACCTTAACATTGTCATCCTCACTGCTGGAAGGCTGCACTTTGAATTCTTCCTTTCTTGACTAATTCCTCTGCTTATTCTAAGATTTTGTCCAGATGCCTCTTCCTCCAGGAAGCCTTCTCTGCTTGCTTTCATGGCGCTGGAATTTCCGCTGCCATGATGCTTGTGTTTCTGCCTGCCTTGCCCACCCGGTCAGGGCTACATGATGTAAGGGTCACGCATATATATACTGGTATGCAATATGGTATATATATAATATATGCGTTGTGTGTGTAAATATATTATATTGCATATACATTGTGTGTATTTATATATATTTCTAAACAGTATTGTATACTCATTGTGTATGTATATGTATAATATTATATACTTTGTGCACAGACATATATATACAGTGTATGTACAATATACATTTATCTTACTGATTTTGTCCCTCCGGGGCCTGATAGATGCTGACACATAGGAGGCCTTCACTGCTTCAGTGTATGCTAAGTGTGTGAATGACTGACCCCCTCACTGCATAGTGATGGGGTGGAAACATTACTCATCATCCAGATCAGGCTGTTGAGAGTAAATACGGTTCTATCACTGACCATGCTCAGAAGCACAGGCCTGTCCTGAGGCCGTCCCCGGCAATTTGAGATGCACAGCACCCCATGTAACAATGAGAAGCCCGAGGGAAAGAGAGGAAGGATGGTGTGGGGCTGTCCGTGGTGATGTTGGCTGGCAGGGGTCAGATATGGGATGGAGGTTAGCCAGAAAGACACACCTTAGGGGAAACTTTTAAATAATTGGTTCAGACCCATGGAGATGGAAATACAGAGTTTTATCATATAGTTCACTCAAAATGTGCTATGATCCACTGGATGCTCATCTCTCTGAGCACTCTCACCCTATAGATCAGAGGTTAGCTAACTATTGTCCATGGGCCAAATCCATCACGTGGCACCAATACTTGTTTTTTGAATAAAGTTTTATTGAAACACAGCCATACAGAACATACATTTCTTTACATATTATCTATGTCTGCTTTCAACCCATAATGGCAGAGTTGAATTGCGGTGACAGGGACCTGGATGGCTTTCAAACCAAAAATATTTATTATCTGACCCTTTATAGGGAAAGATTGCTGATTATACAAACCTCTCTAGATGGTACAAACCTCTAGAAACACAGAATGCACTCTTCATATAATACCAGCTTACAGTAGCTGATCCCAAGGCAATTAGGTGCTGGCAGACACTGCCGGGGTCTGGCCTTTGCAGGGGACAAAACCCTTTTCGTCCACCTTGTCAGGTTGGCTTAGGGCTGAGGCCCATGAATCAAACTGATAAGACAGACTAACAGGGGGAAAGGTTTATTACCCTGCACACAAGGGCCTCAGAGAAAAGGAACTAAGGACCCAATGAGGCGGTTAGATACAGGGGCTTACGTACCATTTTAATCAGGGTGACAAATTGTGGAGAAGTGACAAGGCAAAGGAAAAGGGGTGCAGGCTTCTAGAGGTGGCGAATTGTGGTTCGGTACGGGGGAAAGTAATGGGGGACAAGGGTTATTTTAGCAAGGTCGGTTTGCGCAGGCTCATCTTGGTGACACGTTCGTCTTTGGTGATAAAGGTTGTCCTTCCCTTCCAGGTAGGAGAGAGGAAGGCATCTTACAAGGGAAATTCATGCCCTGCTTTTAGGCAGGTGGGGGAGGGCAGAGGGTTTCTCCTGCGTCTGCTCTTTCTTAATTGCCTTCAGCTCAAAATACCCTTTTTGGCCAAAGTGGCGTATTTTCAGGTGGCATATTCTGCTCCCCTTCATCCTATGACTTCCTGGCTGTAAGAGGTACCAGTGTCCGCTGTGACCAAAGCAAATTACCTGTCCCTCCCTGCCTCAGTTTCTTCCTGTGCCAACACAGGCAGGGCCACCCTCCCTGTCTACCAGGAAGCCTGCTGGGGCAGTCACAGGAGGCGATGCCAGAAACAGCTTTGTAAAATGTGTCGCAGAAATGCAGTGGAATGCTGGCCCTGGGTGGGCCCCAGGGAGGGGGCGGTGGCAGGCCTCCCAGAGCTCAGTCCAAATGGGTAACTGCTCACTGCACTTAAGAGCCCCCTTGTTCCCGCTGAAGATAAAAGGAAAGTTTCCAGGGATCCTTTGTTCATGCAGTGGGTTTGAATTTGCCAATGGCTGAATTTCCCTGCGGGACACGGGGCTAATTGTGAAATGGAGTTAAATGTTCAGTTATTCTTGAAGATTGCGGCGGGATTTGCATTTGAAATGCATTGCCTGGCTGTGAATGTGAATGCTTGGAGGGGTTGGTTTTAAGAGTTCTGGGCTTTTAGTACAGTCTCTGGTAATTTTCCATTCCTGCGATGCCCCTCACCCGGGGCTGGGGAGAACTGCCTCCAGCAGCCTGGACTCACTGGTGGGTCTACAGGGAATTCTTGATTTGGAAACAGGACAAAGAGAGCCAGACTAAAAATAAAGCTGCGTCGTTAAGTGCACACGGACTATTTGTGAAGAAGTCCGAGTCTTTTGAGGTAAAAATCAATTTATGAAGAAAAAGTTCATACCCAAGAAAGTTGCTTGCTCTGCTCACTCTGGGATTATATTTGCATGGAAGCAAACTCCCGGGTAGCGCTTCATCAAGAGTGGGGATTACCACTGGATTTGCATGCTTTTTGTACATTCAATTTCCAGAGACATTTAAATAAATTGCCTGATTAAACCTTAGTCAATTTATTTTTTTTAATTTATTTTTTTAAATCACTATTTTTAAGGTGGAAAGCATCTAAGACTTGGCATGGAATAGTAGCTGATGATGGCACTTCACCTATTGTCTATAACCATGGGTATCAATTTCCCCTATGAAAGGAAAATTAAAATGGATATTAGAGATGTTTTAAAACTGTGTATGAGAAATTATTTGCAAATCATACATTTGGTAAGGGCTTAATATCCAAAATATATAAAGAACTCATACAACTCCATAGCAAAACATAATTCAATTAAAAATGAACAGAAGAGTAAATACCCAGTAGGGCAATTGCTGGGTTGTATGGTAGCTCTATTTTCAACTTTCTGAGGAAAAAAAAAGCAGAAGAACTGAATAGACATTTTTCCAAAGAAGACAACCAGATGGTCAACAAATACATGAAAAAATGCACAACATCACTCATCATCAGGGAAATACAAATCAAAACCATAGTGAAATACCACCTCACATCTATTAGAACAACTATCAGCAAGAAGACAAGAGATAACAAGAACAAGGGTTGGCGAGGATGTGGAACAAAAGGAACCCTTGCCCACTGTTGGTAGAAATATAAATTATTGCAACCACTGTGGATAACAGTATGGAGGCTCCTCACAAAATTGGAAACAGAATCCAGCAATCTCTCTTCTGGGGTATTTAGCTGAAGGAAATGAAAACAGGATATTGAAGAGATACCTGCACCCCCATGTTCATTGTGTCATTGTTCACAATAGCCAAGTTATGGAAACCACCTAAGTGTCCATCAATGAATGAGTGCATAAAGAAGATGTAACACACACACAGACACACACGCTGGAATATTATTCAGTCATGAGAAAGATGGTAATCCTGCTGTTTGTGACAATGTGGCTAGATCTTGAGGACTTTATGGTAAGTGAGATAAGTCAGACAGAGAAAGACACACGCTGTATAATATTACTTATACATGGATCTAAAAAAGCCAAACTCAAAGGCACAGAGAGTAGGGTGGTGGTTAGCAGGGGCTGGGGGCAGGGGTGGAAAAATGGGGGAGATATTGGCCAAAGGGTATAAGCTTGCAATTATAAAATTATTAAGATCCAGGGATCTAATGCACAACACAGTGATTATAGTTAACCATACTGTATCATGTACTTGAAAGTTGCTAAAAGAGTAGATCTTTACTATTCTAATCACAGGAAAGAAATGGTAATTATGTGATGTATTGCAGGCATTAGCTAACACTGCGGTAATAATCATTTTGCGGTATATAAGTGTATCAAATCAGTACATTGTATAGCTTAAACTTACACAATGTTATATGTCAGTTATATCTCATGAAAGCTGAAAAAATTTTTTAAAAATATGCATTATTACTCTATCTCTTGAAGACTGGCCCCACTGAGAGGTCAGCTGGCCCCAGCGTACAGTGGAGTCTATAGGTTTGTGCCAACTTTGGGATGCAATGCCTGGATTCAGTTCCACTTCCTGGAAGCAAGACTGCTAGAGACTGAATGTTTGTGTCTCCACCAAATTCACATGTTGAAATCCTAAGCCCCGATGGGATAGTACTATGACGTTGTTGTCTGTTTTCAGTCTCACTGCCCACAGATTTGGATACCTGTACTGCCTGGCTTCCCGGGCTTCAGAGAGGGTGCAGACAGCTCTACCTGGATGCCCTCAGGTACCTTAAACTCAGCGTCTTCTTCCATCTTTCCAAACCTGACGCCCTCCATGTCCCGATCTTCACAAAAGTCCCTTGTCCATCACTGTCCAAGCCTGACATTCTGCTCCTGCCTCCTCCCCGCTTGCTCTTCTCAGCCAAGCCTTCCACATCAGCTCCTGCTGCTGAACTCTCCCCTGACATCTCTCCTGACCCTAGCCCTCTCTCTCCTAGCTTTCTGTCTTCAACATCACCCAGGAACCTGACGTTACCTTTCACCCGGACACCCAGGCCAGGTCTCCTTAACACAATCTATCTCCCCTCTGCCCCCAAATCTAGTCTCCTAGTTGCAGGTGGGGCAACTCCCAAAGTGCAGACCCAACGTGTTATTGTCCTGCTCCACCCCCCACGTAGTACATTAGCCCTCACATGTCAGGGTGGCAGGGGGCACTCTTCCTGCTCAGGAACTTCCCCTGCACGGGGGCTGGGAGTGGGGGAGGGGTTCCTGTACCTTCCCTTCCCCACCTACCTGGGTGTGGGTGATGTGGATGACAACTCCTACTCCTTTAAGAAGCAGCTTGGAGGGTCACCCTCTGAGACTTCTCCTTCCCATCTTGTGGGGCCCCAGCCCCCTGCTCTGCTCTCAGAGTATTCAAGATGTTACATTACAATGGGCTCATTAGGAAGCTTGCCTCTGGGGTTGGGCTGTGAGCTCCCGGGGGCTCCAGGTAAGACCTGTTCACCACTGAAGCCCCAGCACCCAGCATGGGGTCTGCACAGGTATCCATAGTGGGCATTTAATACTTATCTGTCGAAGGAATGGGGCCAGTTACCAACCCTACACACTGGAATGGCACCACCCACCAGTCTGGGTTATAGCTATATGGGTGAGGAGCATTTAGAGTACTGGGCACCTTTCTAACAATTGGTGAGGGCCTGGTGCCATGCATTTGACTCCTGGTACCGGGAGCTGCCTACCCAGGCCACCGCCAGATGCCACTCTCCCTCCACAGAGCCGTGAGCAGCCACTGGTGTGCCAACAAGGACCCTGCCCCTGAGTGAGGATGGGCAGCTGTCTGGTGGAAGGAAGAGCATCAGATTAGGAGCCTAGCGACTTGGGGTCTGTCCCTGGCAGATAAACTCCAGAGAGAGGGCAGCATTTGTCTTACAGATGGGTGGGGAGGCTGAAACACGTGTTGTCGAAAGTAAAATGCTCTGCTGATTGCTATGCGTGGGTTAGGTGAACGTTATTCCCCTTCTGGGTGTAAATGTTACCCTTATTTTATTTGGGGCTTTTTTGGTAAGCTAAAATTCACATAGCATAAAATTAATCATTTTAAAGTGGACCATTCCACATTTAAATGGAACAATTACATTTAGTGCATTCACAATGTTGCACAACCACTGTCGATTTCCAAAACATTCTTACTGCCCCAAAAGGAAACTTATACCCATTGGCTATCACCCACACTCTCCTCTACCCCTAGTCTCTGGCAACCACCAATCTTGTTTCTGTCTCTAAGGACTAGCCTGACCTATTCTGGATGTTTTGTATACGTGCGTGGCCTTTTGAGACTGGTTTCTTTCATTTAGCGTAATGCTTTCAGGTTTGTCCACGTTGTAGCGTGTGCTAATGTTTCATTTCTTTTATGACTGCGTCATCCATTGCATGGACATGCGCCAATTTGTTTGTCCACTTGCTCATCAATGGGGTTCAGGTTGTTCCCACCTCTGGCTGTTGTGCAGGGTGCTGCAGGTATTAATTTTATGGTTGAATGAAGATGAGGTGCAGCTGGGTCCTGCAGAGGGAAGAGAAGCAGGGATGTCCCGGATCCCCTCCTCCCTTATCTTGGCTATGGCATCTTTCCTTGTTTATTCAGCACATTTGCCTTCCGTATCAGATGGCGTTTAAATAGAGGGGTACCCTGCTTTAAAAGGATGCTTGAGACCCCTACTTCTTGTATCTCTTTTCTCAGCCAAGGAAGCTGAAACCTCGGGAACAGATCAACTGATTCTTTAATGGCAGAGCTGGGGCTGATTTTCTGAGTATTTCTTGGTTTCTGACTTGACATCAGAACTTGCACTTGACGTTTCCACAAGTTTTACCACTTGGACCCTGTTTTGGGGCTCTGTTCATCTCCTTTTCCATAATAACCAAGACTCCTAATGATGGCTCCAGGAACAACTGACGTGGATTTTCTGGGGATCCAGAAAAGAAGCCTAACCCCCACAACAACGTATACATCAATTGCCCACCACCCTTTTATTGGTCATAACAATGAAAACACAAGTTCCAACCTGGAGAATGTAACTTTCAAGATGGTTTCCATCCACTCAATGAGTAGTTTGTGGTTAGAGTTGCTACAGTTATGGACAGGAGAGTATGGGAGGTGGTGAGGGCCCTATTCATCTGAGGCATCCAAACAGAGATTGAAGAACCACCTGCCAGGTATACGGTGCCGAAGGAAGGGGAGGAAATTTTACTTGGACTCCCTCCCTCACATTTTGCAAAAGAGGAAAGTGAGGCACAAAAGTTAAGTGTCTTGCCCAAGGTCGTGGCAGAACCAAGATTCAAATCTTTCCATTTCTAGAGCCCATATTCTTCCTGGGTGGTTGCACTTCCTCCACAAACTAAGACTATAATTTCCCATACCATTTTGAAATCTGCTTTTTCATTTAACAAATATATATCATGAATATTCTCCATATATTTGAATATTCTTCAACAACATAATTTTTAAAGTTGTATAGTATTGTATTATACAGGTGTAGTATAATTTATTTTACCCAAGCCTCTCTTCTTCAACATTTAGGTTGTTTCCAATTTTTCAATGGTTATAAATATTGCTGTGAGTAACATCCCAGTAGATAAATCTTTTTGGTTCTCTGTGGTTATTTCCTTCATGTAAAATCTCAAAAGCAAAGTTGCTGGGTCAAAGACACACGATTTTAAAACTGCACACATATTTACAAGGCTGACTGTGAATTTTTATGATCAAAACCGTTTGTAAAACCTGCAGGAATTATTATATCAAAGTAGCATTTACTGAACTTGATGTAGTGATGAATTAGGCTTCTGTTTGCACTTGAATTCTGGAAGCAAATGGAGGAAGCAAGGATTAGGAAAATATACCAGTGGCTAGAAACAGGAATGTTAATACAAGCCCAATTATTGTCATTGTTGGCTTGAAAGGCATTACCTGAGATGATGAATAAGATAATGATGATGATGATGGTTGGTGGTGGTGGTGGTGATGATAGAGATGATATTAATAAAACAAGTTCAGGAGGTTTTAACAAATGACAACTATTTATACTCAAAGCTTTATGTGCACGTCTCATTTATTCCTCTCAGAAAACCTATAGGGTCCAGGATTATCATCTTTGGCAGAGATTGCTAATTATATCCCAACGTCTATTTCCTCCTTTTCCTTTTAGCAATAAACTCTGCTGTGATATTGTGATTCATAATAAGAAATATATACTTGGTCTTCATCCCAGTTCCCGGCACAGAGCTCTTAAAACCCTAGGAATTTCCTAAGTGATGAGTGATAAAGGTGTCTTTTGTTATGTTAATGAGACGGCATTTGGAAAAGTTCCTGGGTCACCTAAGTATGGGAGCTGGTTGCCAAGGGAACCAATCATGAGTGGGGAGTTGAAACTTTCAGTCCTACCCCTGACCTCCTGGGAGGGGAGAGGGGCTGGAGGTTGAATTGATCACCAGTGGCCAATGATTGAATCAATCCTGTCTATGTAATGAGGCCTCCATAAAAACCCAAAAAGTTGAGGTTTGGAGAGCTAGCAGGTTGACGAACACATTCACATGCTGGAAGGGTGGCACATCTTTTTTCCATGAGGACAGAGGCTCCTACTTTTGGGACCCTTTGGGACCTTTGCCCTATGTAGTTCACCACCTGGTTATTTATCTGTATCGTTTATAATATTCTTTATAACAAACTAATAAGTGTAAGTAGATGTTTCTGAGTTCTTTGAGCCACTCTAGCAAATTAACCCCTGAGGAGGGGGTTATGGGACCTCTGATTCATAGCCTGTTGGTCAGAAGCACAATCAGAGTGCAATCGGCTTTGGAAGTGGAGGGCAGTCTTATGGGACTGAGGCCATCACCTGTAGGGTCTGATGTTGTCTCCAGGGAGTGCAGAACTGAACTGAATTCTAGGACACCCAACTGGTTTTGCATCACCTGTGCTTCTGATGGACTCGGAGTTATCGAGAAGTAGGGTGAAGAAACCTCAGCCCCCAGATGAGCTCCTAGAGCAAGGCTACCTACCTGGGATGGTTATATGAGGAAAAAAAGTGAATGTTTATCTTGTTGCAATCATTGCAGTTTGGGATCTCTTGTTTGAGCAGCTGAACCTATTGAAAGATGAAATAACCAGTGCTTGGCAAAGAACCCATAATAAGGCGTGAGACAGGGATCAAACCCAAACAGCCAGACTCCAGAATTTGCCCTCACACTAATGCCCTCCACCTACTGATGACAGTGAGTCACACCTCTGAGGCAAACCCAGAAAAGGACTGGCCAAATTATAACCCTTTTAGAATAGTTATCCTAGAATTATCAATGAGTCCTTCCTGGGGAAGAGACCAGGGACAGATGGTTTGACAGAAAAAGGAAAAGACTTGACATTCTGGTGTCACCACCTCCTGGGGACATTACTGGGCTCTTCAGAACATCATCAGTTTTCTCTTCTTTAAAAAGGTAACCATGGGGGCGCCTGGGTGGCTCAGTTGGTTAAGCAACTGCCTTCGACTCAGGTCATGATCCTGGAGTCCCGGGATCGAGTCCCTCATCGGGCTCCCTGCTCAGCGGGGCGTCTGCTTCTCCCTCTGATCCTCCCCCTCTCATGCTCTCTGTCTCCCATTCTCTCTGAGATTAAAAAAAAAAGAAAAAAAAATCTTAAAAAAAAAAAAAAGGTAACCATGATGCCTAGGTTTTAAAACTCAGTGAAGATTAAATAAGATATTGTAGGTAAAGGATTTATTTATTTTTTTATTTTTAAAAAGATTTTATTTATTTGACAGAGAGAGAGACAGCGAGAGCAGGAACACAAGCAGGGGGAGTGGGAGAGGGAGAAGCAGGCCTCCCGCCGAGCAGGGAGCCCGATGAGGGGCTCAATCCCAGGACCCTGGGACCATGACCTGACCCGAAGGCAGACGCTTAACAACTGAGCCACCCAGGCGCCTGTAGGTAAAGGATTTAAAGCAAACCCTGACCTAGAGTAATACTTCAGTAAATGATGCTCTTCTTGGCACAAGTGTTACTTTTCCCTCTAACCATGTGCCTTTCCCTGAATCCTCCCCATGGAACAAGCACCGCCCCCTGTACCTGCTGAGGGCGGGTCTCGGAGACTAGAGCCTGGGCCCCGACTAGCTTGCACAAACAGGGAACCTCACAGCCGGGCTGCCCCTCACTCAAGAAGTTCAAGGTCTGAGCTGGCCCGAGAAGAGGCGGAGGCTCCCAGGGGCTGGAATCACAGAGCTGCCGCATTATGACCGCCCTCTCTGGACGCTGGCCACTGCCAGCCAGAGGCAGGCAGAGTTTGGGAGCAAGGGCTGCATGCTTCTGCTTGCAAGTTTTTCCCACCAAGAGAGGTTCATCTGCCCTTGAGTTCCCCTCTGCCGGCCCAGCACCGAGCTTGGGAATCAAGCAGGTGCACAGTCAAGGTCTTCAAACTGTCCTGGCCCAGCCACATCTTTGGGGTCTGAGGCCCTCAAAACACTCAGACACACTCAGGGAATGAGATGTGGAGAAATGAGGGATGAGGGGGAGAGAGAAGACCGAGGGAAGAGGCCATCCTATTACTCTGTCACTATTTATTATCCGGTGTAGAACAGGAAAATTAAAATATGCGGCTGCTAGCATCTCAATTTAATTGAATGCCTAAGAAAAATGAAACCGGGGATAGGGACGGTTAAAGAACAGTTTTAAAGATGACTGAGTGGCAGGAATTATCTTTAACTCCCATAGAAAGGAGCCGTTCACCCGTGTGAAATCGATGCTCGCTGGTACCCCGGGTGCAGGGAAGGTGCTGAGGCCCCGGAAGAGAGGGGGCAGGTGAAGCTGGTCCACCCTCTTGCAAGCAGCTCTCAGGATGCGTAGGAGGGAAACCAGACTTCCGCAAGCTCAAAGGCATATTCCCGGGAAGGGCAGAATGTTCCCGAGGGCAGGGACAGATGCCAGGAAGTTCTGCTGCGCAGAGCCAACCCCGAGTCGGCTGGCCTGAAGGAGCAATGATAAGGCTGTGAGCACAGGGGACAGTGGGCAGTGGGTGCAGCCAGGCCAGCTGACTCATCACAGGTCTGCAAAATTGTTTGAGACCTGGGAGGGGGGGGGAACCCAAATGGCTCTAAAACAGACAAAGAAAACTGTAAAATCGATATTAATAATACTTCCAAAACCAAATTAGAATCTTTCCCCCAGAAAGTGTGCAAAGCAAAATGCAGTACTGATGAATGGGAGCTGAACGGGGATGATGGGACTGAAGCCAGAGAAAGCAACGGTGGGCCCGGCTGGGAGTCACGTGGGCTCCAGTGGAGAGATGTGTCTCCTAGACAAGATGTTTGCAAGGGACATGGAGTGAATTATGTCAGCCTTTCTTGTCCCCTGTTGCCCTCACCTGCAGAATGGGAATGATGAAAACAGCAAGGCTGTTTGGAAGCTGATGGCGGACATCCAGTTCTGTGTGTCTGTCATTGTCAAACCTAAACCCTGTTTTTGGCCCAGGGGACTCCAGAGCCCTTCGGAGCTGCCCCCCCAAAGCCCCCCCGCCACAGGGGACCTTCCAGCTCCCCTCTGATCTCCTCTGAGAAGTCTCCTGGAAATGACGTCCTTTGGTGGTTGGGGCACCACTTCCCTTGAAAACCCTCTTGCAGAAGAACAGATGACAAGCCCGCGTGAAGGCTTCACTAAGTCCCTTCCAGGGCCACGGCATGAAAGAGGCCACGGGGAAGTGAAACACCAGCTGCAGAGACAGGCTGGCTCATGCGTGACTCCATCCCATGATGGAGGTAGGGCCCGAGAAACAGCTACAAAGCGGCCACAGAACGGAAAACGCAGCACCCCGAGGTGAAGTGCGCAGTGACAGCCACTCAGGGTGGAGACGGGGTTGCAGGTGAGGGCAGGGCCTGGACCTGGAGCAGCTCCTGACTAACTGCCTGCTTCTGCCCCAGACCTCGGCAGCAGGCGGGATGCTCAGAAATTGGGAATCTGCTCCCGTGTTTCTTCTGTTGGTCCCTCAGCTGGCCCCCATCTCACCTGGAATAAAGACCAAAGGCCTCCTGATACCACCTTGCTGTGGGGAGGGAGCCCCATCCCTACCTCTGCCCTCTGCTCACCAAACCATGAAGGCTTTCCTGCTTCAGGACCGTTGCACGTACACTCCCTTCTACCTGGAACTCTCTTCCCTCAGGACTGGCTCCCTTACCTCCTTCGGGTTTTGCTCAGAAGCCCCCTTTACAGGGAAGCCTTCCTTGATCAGCACACTTCAAATCTCAACTCCCCCCAGCCTCAACTCCCACCCCTGATTTTACTCTCCTTCACACAAGCCTTTTTATTTTTTTATTTTTATTTTTTTTAAAGATTTTATTTATTTATTTGACAGAGAGACAGCGAGAGAGGGAACACAAGCAGGGGGAGTGGGAGAGGGAGAAGCAGGCTGCCTGGTGAGCAGGGAGCCCGATGCGGGGCTCGATCCCAGGACCCTGGGATCATGACCTGAGCCGAAGGCAGACGCTTAACGACTGAGCCACCCAGGCACCCCCACACAAGCCTTTTTAAACCTATCATATATTTTAGTTATTTATTCTGTCATGGTCTGTCTCCCTAACAAAATGTAAGCTCCATGAGGGCAGAGGTTTTTCTTTTTCTCTCTTTTTTCTTTTTGTTAACTCTTGTTTCCCCAGAATTTAGGACAGTGCATGGCATATGGTGGTTGCTTAATATATATCAGTTGATGAATAAACACCCCTGAAATTTTTCTAGACACACCAGCAAATTGTAGGGATGATAGCAATGAGCAGTTCACACCTCAGTGGAGAAGGGTCCATATTTTCTCATCAAGAGTCTTTGTGTGGGCGCCTGGGTGGCTCAGTCGTTAAGCGTCTGCCTTCGGCTCAGGTCACGATCTCAGGGTCCTGGGATTGAGTCCCGCATCGGGCTCCCTGCTCCTTGGGAGCCTCCTTCTCCCTCTGCCTCTCTCTCTCTCTGTCTCTAATGAATAAATAAATAAAATCTTAAAAAAAAAAAAAAAAAAAGAGTCTCTGTGTGTCAGGAATTCCTGCCCAGGGAGGCACTCTTGGAATGTTGGAGAGAGAAGAGCCAGCCTCTGGGGGGCACAACTTGGAAGAAGGCCCTCAAGCCCCAGCCTGGAGCAAACAGCACACACCTGTGTAGGTGTGTGCAGGAAGGAATCTTCTTGGCACCGAAGAACAACATGCCCAAGGTCAGCAAGCAGGATGGGTCTCCATGTCCTTATTCCCATATGGTCCAGAGCTCCTCAGCCACACCAGGTTGGGGGGACAAACTCAGGACAGGCTCTGCAGGTAGGGAGCCCAGGGACCGTGGCTGAGGGGGTGAGCAGAAGGTCCCCTTGCAGGGCCTCAGCTGGACAGCTGCCCACAAGCCCAGGCAGGGGTGGGGCCAAGCAGGCAGCATCAGCCCTGGGCTAGGGCAGGTGGGGCAGGTGGGGCAGCCTGAGCTGGGACCTAGGGAGCTGATTTAACACGGGGTGGACAATGGACAGTAGGGGGCACAGGGATCCTGGAGAGATGGGCACTGCCACCCAGGCAAGAGAGTTAAAAATAGGGCAGGTCCAGAAAGCCAAAATAGTGTTCTGGGCAGGCCCAGGGCGGCCTTTGGATGTATATGTGGGAGAGGAAAGGTTCCTCCAGCCCTTCTGCACTGGGATCATCACTAACCGACCCCTTCCTGACCGCAGACGAGGCTGTCACCACAGCTCCGGGACAGCCCACCCTTCAGGGATTAGCAGAGAAAGTCATGATAGCCTGAGGCCCTCAGACCCCTGTGCAGCCTTGCCCTCTCTGAGACACCAGGCCCCGGGGGCCTGACTCGGGGCTCCCTCGTCTTGGCAAACATGCCCACCCCTTGCCCGGCAGGGAGGGCCCCCACAGGCTAGTCCCCGTGGCTGGACAGCGGCCCCCACCCACTCTTAGCCTCACAGGTCCACCTCCCCGCTGGCTCCCTGCTCCTGGGGGCTGCCTCCGGGGCTCTGCCCAGGCGGGTGCTCCTTCTGGCCTGTGATATGTGCTGCTACTACAGACTGCCGTCCCTGACTCTGGGCCCTGAGTCTGGCCCTCTTACACGGCTTTGGGTCACTGGCAGGGTGAACAGCATCTTGGGAAGAAAGTCTGCAGAGGGAAGTAACAGCAAACTACCCGTGAGACTGATCCCCTGACCTGCTTGCTCCAAGGACAGGGAACAGGAGGGACCGGCCTTGAGTCCAGGGCCCCATGCTGGGCCTGCAGCAGCAGGGCCTGGCCTCGGCTTCTCTCGCCCGCCGGAGTATGCGGTTTTGAGAGCGGGACTGGGCTCTCTGTCCTCGATGCCGGCCCAGGTCAAGTACAAGACCGTTGGTTGTCTGAATTAGCAAAAGAACAAAGAATGTGAAGCAACTGTCTGACCCCCCATCCAAGTGCCCTCTGGGCACCCCCACCACTCTGATCTCTGGGGGGGTGGGGAAGCTGAAGTCACTGGAGAAAGATTAATAACAGCAGAGAATGCCAGAAGGGGCCTATCTAGCCTGTGTCCCTGCAAGTCAGCATTCTGTTTTACAAACACACATGAGAATGGAAATAATTAGATGGACTACAGGCTCCTGGGGCACAGCCTGGGCTGAGCAGGGGCAGATGGGAGGTCTGGCTTACTGTGGAAACCTCAGGGTGGTCCCTTAAATGCCGTCAGCTGCCACAGATAGGAGGTGAGCTGGTAGGGTGGACGGGGAAGGGGCCCGCGCCTCCGCCCTCAGGTTCAGGCCACGTGAAGCCGTAGCTGCTGGGGAATGGGAGGTGAATTTCGTGAACGCCGGCGTGGGTTTTCTGCCGATCAGCAGTTTCCATTTTCCCTTGTGAGAACAAACATCATATGGAAGAAAAATGGGGGGGAAATACCTGAGCATTCGTTTTTCTCCGGTCTGGACCAAAGGAAAGATGCGGGGTAATCCCCCACAGAAAGAGGCTGGGGATCACAGGTGATCTCTTGCTTGGCGGTTGATGAGGCACCGTTAGCAACATCCACGATTTGGGACGCCGGAACCTAATTGGTGCAAGTCCTTGAGTACATTCAGAAGAAAGTCAACAGCAATTCCACTCCTACGGACATGCCCCAGAGAAATGAAGACACGTCCGTGCACAGCCGAAGGGAGAAAACAACCAGTCGGCCATCAACAGACGAATGAATAAGCAGAAAATGAAGGATACATATAACAGAGTAACATGCAGCCATAAAAAGCAATTTTGATACATGGTACCACATGCATGGAGCTTGGAAACATTACGCTGGGTGCAAGAAGCTGAGCACAAAAGGTCTCAGAATATGATTCCATTCACGTGCTGTGTCAAATCCACGCGGGTGGGACAGAGGTTAGTGGTTGCCTGTGGCTGGGGGATGGGGGATGGGGGTTGGGGGTGGGGGATGGGGGTTGGGGGCAGTAGCTAACAGGGGCGGAGTTTCTTGTAGGACATGATGCAGATGTGTTAACATCGGCAGTGGCGATGGTTGCAGAGCTCCGTACTTGTGCTAACAGCCACTAACCTGTGTGCTTTAAACAAGTGGATTATATGGCATTGAATTCTACATCAGTAGAGACGTTTAAAATAAAAATAAAAAAAGAAGGAAAGGAAAGGGATCGAGGTCCCCCCAGGTGTCGGTGGTAGCTCCGCATTCCCAGTGTGTGCGAGCTGGGAGAGGGAGGGCTCTTGCTTCCCGGAGGCGGGTGTTGTCCTGGATGCGGTGTCCCTGCTGGCTGCCTGCCCCATGTCCGCCTCCCCGTTTCTGCGAACAGCCCCTGATGTGGCGCAGGGGGTAGCAGGTACCGAGACAAGTACGCCTGTGCTACAGACTCCCCGGCAGTCCCCTGGTGGCCAGGTGACACGTTCTGGACAACGGGTTTTGGAAGGAAGTCCCTGGGCTGCAGCGGGTTCCTTCCCAAGCGAGAAAGCAGCTGGGATGGGGAAGGCTTTGGCTCTTCTGCTTTTTTTTTTTTTTCTTTTTCCTGCACAAATCACGGACACGATGCCAACTTTCTTTCCATTGCTTGTAGCTGGAATAATTCGAATGCCAACCTGTCCACTCCATGCTCTTAGAAGTAGGTGAGTCCTGATGAGGGCAGGGGAGGTTCGCCGCTGCAGACCGCACCCCCCACCACCCTGCAGTTCCTGTGGGAGTAACAGGTACTTGCGAGGACAACGGTCCCGTTGTCCACACTGCAAAGCTGGGCCCGGCCATTCGAGCCCCCTCCCTCCGCCAGCACGCCCCTAAGCTGCCCTATCTGTGGTGCCAGACAAAGGTCGCGGCAGCAGAGGTGGCCGGAGGAGGGGCACAGAGCCCGGGATCCACCCGATGCTTTCCAGAGAGACCATGCGGCATACACTGGCACCCTCACAGCCCCCTCTCCTTGTGGGGAAAGGAGCAGTGGGAGCAGGAAGTCGCGGATCACAGCCGTGGGCCTGTGCCTCCCTGGAGCTGGGATCCTGGGCGGCTTCAGGGACAAGTGGGAATGACTCCAACCAAGTGACAAACGCTCTCCTTGCGACTGAGATCTAGCGTTGGAACACCTATGGCTTGTCCTCCATTGTAGTTCCTGCAGCTCGCCAGACCCTGGTGGTCCTGGACGGCCCAGGACTTAAGAGGAGAGAGGCTGTCTCTGGGAACCTTGAATGTACAGGAGCCTTCTGACCGTAGGAGAAAGTCTTTTCCTCAGTACATTGAAGTCCTCGCCCCAGGGACCTCAGGATGTGGCTGCCTTTGGGGATCAGGTCTTCAAAGAGGTGATGAAGGTCACGTGAGATCATGGGGTGGACCCTAACCTGATGTGTCTGGTGTCCTTATAAGAAGACACAAAGGCAGAAGGATGACCGTGTGAAGACACGGGGTGAGGACCACCATCCACACGCCAAGGAGAGAGGCTCAGGAGGAACCCGCCCCGCCGACACCTTGATCTCAGACCTCCAGCCTCCAGGACCGTGGGCGGGAAAACAAACGCCTGCTGTTCAAGCTCCCAGTTGGCGGTACTCGCCCCGGCAGCCCTCGCACACTGACGCAGTGGGTCTAGACGAGACTCTCCCGAGGGAAACCGCACACAAAGCAAACACCCCACACAGTTAGAAGGCTATGAGCTTGGGGTTCTGACAGAGACCCCAGAGGAGGGCGAATGCCAGAGGAATCCAACGCGGGGGGCACCACCTCCCGCTGTGTGCCCGGAGCCCCATCCAGAGTGGTCGGCTTTGCTTCCCGTTGGTCTCGGAAATGCGGAATCACCAGTCAGGGCCCCTGAGCCAGCCCTGGCGTTTGCCTTTGGACTAACACCTGACGATCAGAGGTGAAGGTGGGCAGCCCACTGAGCCAGGTCCCGGAGGGAGGCCCGCCATGGAGTCACCGCATCCCAGATCGAATGACCATCCAGAGGAGGGGGCAAGGGGGAAAGAGAAAAGAAATTGCCTATCGATAGTTTGGAGCAATGGAGGTGGGAGGCTTCCAACGTCGATTCCAAAATGCCATTCGTGACATTGTTTTCAACCCCACCAAAGACGGGGGTCGGGGAGAGCCAGGAGGGGCCAAAGTAAAGAAGGGAATTTGGCCAACGGACCCAGTCTGTCTTCACCACGTCGTGTTTCTGATCATGAAAGTAACAGACGATGACTTCAGACAACTGGGACAGAGTGTGAAGATCAGGCATGGAGGTGAGATTTCTCATGAACCCACCCGAAGACAACGGGCCTGTTTGGGTGTGATGCTCAGTGTAGACCATCCGTGTATGTACTTGTCACTAAAAATCGTGTTGTGAGAATGTCTCTCTCTTGTGATAAAAATAATTCCTCCAACATCATTTCTGCAGCTCCCCAACAATCCGTCTTGTGAATGAGCCACAGTCAATGTTTCCTCTATTTATAGGAACGAGGTTCCTCCTCTTGTTCCTTATTTTAAGTAACAATGCCATTCGCGTTTTTTATGCTTGAAACTTTATTTGCATCCCTGATGGGTCCGGCAGGACTTGCTCCCCGAGTGGGAGCGGCTGAGAGGTGGATGCTGTCGGGATCCTGGCTCACAAGGCCAGATCACTGATTTGCCCAAGCAAACTCACAGTGCCTGACCCTCCTGCACACTGTGTCCACGGTCCCTCGGTGGGGGGGATCACGAGTGTGTCACCAATCCCAGCTAGCACCTCTGCTGGCCGTCCAGCCCTCGACCATTCATGGCTTGGTCACATGAGAAGGAAACAGAATACCTGATTTTTGGTAAGTTGCTGTGAATTTTCTGGGGCCACCATAACAAACTACCATCAGTTGGGAGCTTAAAAGACAGGAGTTCATTCTCTCCTAGTTCGGAGGCCAGAAGTCCAAAATCAGGGTGCTGGCAGGGTCACACTCTCTCCAAAGTCTCCAGGGGACCATCCTCCTCATCCTTTCCAGCTTCTGGTGGCCACTGGTGTTCCTTGGCTTCTACGTGTGTTCTTCTAGTTTCTGCCCAGTCTTCACATGTTGTCTTCCTTCTGTGTGGTCTCTTCTCTTCTTAGAAGGACATAGGACCCACCCTAGTCCCCTATGACCTCTTCTTAACTTGATGACATCAACAAACATCCGTTTCCAAATCAGGTCACATTCACAGGCACCGGGGGTTAGGACTTCAATATACCTTTTTGGGGGACACACGCCAAACCATAAAAACTGTCAGGTGAGCTCACCAGCAAGCTGGAGTAAGAACCCACCTTGTCCTGTAACCTAGGGCCGTAGCACAGCTGGGATGTGCCAGCTAGAAAATCATACCACTGACGTCTGGAGTGCAGGAGGCCAGCAGGAACTGGGGAAATCTTATTACCTTGCCAGTCAGGCATGAGGCATGCCTGTATTTAAATACAATTAAAATTAGGCTACCACACGCCTTCCAGATGATATCCAGAAGGGAGGGTCTGCTCTAATGAGTAGATAAGAATGATGTGTAATAAACACATGAATTATGAGCATGTAAACGATGTTCCAGAAGGAAAGGGATTTCTTTCCCTTCACATGGCGCTACGCGAGTCTTGTTCAGTGCATTCATGGCTTTGGGGGGCGTTTGTCATGGACAACATGGGTGGGAGGGCTCTCATGCTGGTTCCTATGCAAACAAAGAGGTACCCTCAGGGAGGTCAAGTGCGTGCCTTTCAACAATGCTGGCCTCTAGGCTTCTCTCTGTACCAGCTCAGGAATCTTGATCTTCCCACCAAATCCCCCTGGTAGAAGTAAGGAAAGTAAGGATGAACAGTAGACACTGACCTTGCTGCAGAGTCCATCCCCCACCCAGACAAGAACAAACCTCACAAAGGATCTGCATTTTGCTTGGACTTGACCTGTGGGCCAGTTTCATCTGCAGCATCATTTTCCCTGACTGTCTAGTTTGCGAATTAAAGGTGTCACCCCCTTGGGGGCCATGCCTTTTGTGAAACTGAGATGCACAGCAGGCAAGCAGGTAAGCAGATGGGTTTGGGGTTTGGAAAGGACCGCCCTGGCCTGCCTTCTCTGGTCCAGGTTGGGTGCAAATCACTCACCAGGAGCCTCCAGGCACACTTGGGATCGAAGCCATTTACAGCACGTTTAATTTACAGCTAGAACAGCCAATTCATAATTCAAACGTTACTGCCCTAAATTGCACACACGTTGGAGCAGAGTGAAGATGGAGAGATTTGGGTCCTTTTAAAGGAAACCCATAAAGCCCCCATTTCTTTCCTATTCTAGTGAGTTCTGCTCTCCTGAGCAACTTTTCAGCTCCCTGAGAATAGCATGTTTTGGGCAAAAAGAGGCAGTACAAATGAAAGAAGAAAATTAAATATGAAAATTTAATTAAATCCCTCTTTGATCATTCTCCCTAGAACTGATGGAGGGGCTGTTGCCATTCAGCCACAAATAAGATAACCTCGAAGCCTCATTAGGATAAGGGACCGGTCTCCGAGGCGGGAGGGAGATGCCATCTCCCGACCCCACACCCGTTGAAACGGGCCGTTTTGATGAGAGCGATGCAGCAGTCTTCAGCTGTTAGCCGTTTCTTCTCTGCCAAGTGTTCTTTGTACCTCCTGTAAGATCTTCCAGCTTTTGTATGACTCCCCAGAAGGGGCTGGGGGCTGTCTATGGGGTGTGGGGCCTCAGCAGGTACACGGGAAGTTTTGGTCTGGATTTTCCAGGGCTGCGGGGGAACTTAACCTTTAACACTAGCCCTGTCGGTCCCACGCTGCTGGGGAGCTACATTCCTGAAGTGAGTTAATGACAGAAATGAATGAATGGCCAGCAAGTCAGGGGGGAGTTGGAAGCCACGCCATGTGGTATGGGACACTAACGTGGCCCCTGAGCTCTGACATCCCACCCAACACGGAGTCACCTTCCCAGTGAGGTGGAGCTCAGGCAGTTTAAACCGTGAGTATGCATCTGTACACACACATGAACACAGACGTGAACCTGGAGACACACACATGCACACACACAGAGACACACGCAGACACATGCGGACACACACCCATACGGTAGAAATCTGTGTCTGGAGAGTATCTTTAGGAAGCTACTAAAGATGGTTTATGTGCTGTCACAAATTTAGAAGTCCAGTGCGAGCCCTACATTTTGGGAAATATGCTAACTTAACAAACTTTGCTTAGGAATGAAAAGGACCCCCAGGGGCAGATAAAGGGAAAGAAGGGAAGCTGGGTTCAGGGTCAAACACAGGAAAACATCCCTGAGTCAGGCTGTGGTGGTGCAGAATTCATGATGGCATAATTTATGGGGCGATCAAAGCCTTCCCTGGAACGATTTATGAGAAAGTATTTTGCTAAGCAAATCATGTTGCAAAGGATTTCAGGGGCATTGTTTAAATTATTAACAGAGGCCATTGTTTTGCAGTTTGGGGAGCAACATTTGCATACGATTAATAGGATATTACAAATTATTTTAAACGATTGCTTCAGGACCCTGTCTCCCCTAACAATTTATTGAACAACATCTTTGTTTCACTTGTTTGAAAAAATTATGGAACTAGATTTCTTCTTTAATTCATGGAAGTTCATTTTTCATTAAGTCTCCAAGAGGCAGAGAGGTATCCCTCTGTGTACCAAACCACCCCAAAATTAGTGGCTTAACACAAGGATTTAATACTTGCCATGATTCTCCGAGCTGACTGACCAAGCAGTGTGGTGGCTGGGTTTGCCTGGGCTCACTCACGAAGGTGGGCTCAGTTCTGGGGTGTTCTGGGGCCAGGATCAGCGGGGACGGCTCCATGTGGTCTTTCATTCAGGCTTCTTCCTGGCATGGTGGTCTCAGGAAACATTTGAGAAGGTGAAGGTAGAAGTGGCAAGGCTAAGGCTCCTATGATGGTTAATTACACGTGTGAACTTGACTGGGTCATGGAGCGTCCAGATAGCTGGTAAACATTACTCCTGGGTGTGTCTGTGAGGCTATTCCTGGGTGAGATTAGCGTTGGGATGGGTAGACTGAGTCAAGCAGTTAGTCCTCCCCAGTGTGGGTGGGCATTGCCCAGTCCATTGAGGACATAAATAGAATAAAAAGGTGGAGGAAGATGGGACTCTCTCTCAGCCTGGCTGATGTCTTTGGACATCAGTCTTCTCCTGCCCTTGAAATGTAACAATACCATTGGTGCTCCTGCTTCTCAGACCTTCAGACTCTGGCTAGACTCACACCACCAGTTCTCTGAAATTGGACTTACTACAACCGCTGCTTTTCCTGGGTTTCCAGCTTGCAGATGACAGAACATGGGACTTCTCAGCCACAATCACGTGAGCCAATTTCTCATAATAATTCCCTTTGTATGTATGTATGTATGTGTATCTATCTATCTATCTATCTATTCATCTATCATCTACATATCTACCTACCTAACACCTGCCTACTACCTATCTCCTATTGGTTCTGTTTCTGTGGAGAACTCCTACACACATGTCATTTCCATCAAATTCTATTGGTTAAAGCAAGTCACAAGCTCCCTCATACCCCTAAACCCGGATTCAAGGGGTATGGAAATAGACTCCAAATCTTGATTGGAATAGTGGCCTTATTTAATCTACTATAAAATATTATTAAGATTGTTGATTCCTGGGGTTAAGAGAATTCTGTGGCTACTTCCTTTTTCTGGAAGGCAGAAAATATATTGAAGAGACTCACCCAGGCACCTCTTCAAGAGCAACACAGACACGAGATCTTGGATGAGTTCCCCTAATAGGCCAGAATGTGGAGATTTGTGTTTTTTTTTTTTTTTTAAAGATTTTATTCATTTATTTATTTATTCATTTATTTGAGAGACAGAGAGTGAGAGAGCGCGTGAGAGAGAGAGAAAGAGAGAGAGAGAGCACAATTGGGGTGAGGGGCAGAGGGAGAAGCAGACTCCCCACTGAGCAGGGAATCCAATGTGGGGCTTGATCCTGGGACTCCAGAATCATGACCTGAGCCAAAGGCAGACGCTTAACTGACTGAGCCACCCAAACACCCCCAGAATGTGAAGATTTGGAAGAAGGATTCAAATGAAATAATTTAAAGGAAAAACTTGTCTTTCTGCATGAAATGATCTCACATGTCAGTTCTTATCCCAAATTCCTTCTCCACATAGTGTTAAATGACTACAGAGGACAGACACTTTGAGCTCTTTGTGATGTCTTCCTTAGCCATGAAGAACTCCATCCCTGAAGTTCCCTATTGGATTCACTGATCACAGAGAAATGTAGTTGAGGTCATGAGTAGGCTAAGATAATGTGTTAGTTTGCTAGGGCTGCTATAACAAAGTACCACCAATAGGACAGCTTAAACAACAGAAATGCATTTTCTCACAGTCATGAAAGCTGAAAGTCCAAGATCAAGGTGTTGGCAGGGTTGGTTTCTCCTGAGGCACCTCCTAGGTGTGCAGATGGCCACCTTCTCCCTGGGTCCTCACATGGTCATCCCTCTGTTTGTGTCTGTGTCCTGATCTCCTCTTCTTATAAGGACACAAGTCCTTTTGGATTAGGACTCACACATATGACCTTGTTTTAACTTGACAACCTCTGTAAAGACTCTGTCTCCAAATGTGGTCACATTGTGAGGTCCTGGGGGCTAGAGCTTTAACATAGGAACATATGAACATATAAATTTGGAGGGACACAATTCAGTCCACAACAGACCACTCTTCTGCTAGAAAAAATAAATTAGCGAACACTACATTCTTCTTTCCTTAGAATAGAAAGGACACTCACAGTCTGGGGGAGGGCCCACAGGATGGTGAGCAGGTGCATTCACATCCCTCCTAGGGATGACAGAGAAGGGGTTACAACATCAGTTAGGGTTCTGGTTAACAAGAAACTGAATTCTACCTCCATCTTTGGTTTGTACAAAAGTTTTTTTTTTATTTTTATATGGATGACTTCATCAAAGGTATGATATTGACATGCAGGCATTTAACTTGGAAAAACTTAAAAGAACTTTGTTAAACATCAGAACAGCATGGGTGAGCACTAAAACTAACAAATAGAGAATTGTTCTTTTTCCCTCCTGAACTCAGTCTTCATCACCACTGCTCACACACTTTCATCCTCTGATATCAAAGACACCACAGGACGGAAAAACCCTTTACAAATATTAATTAATTCTCAATCCTCCTGTGAAGCATGGGGGATCATTCATTTCTCTCTTTTAAAGAAGAGACCTGAAACCAAGAGGCTAAATGACTAACCAGACGGAAGTTGCTGGAAGGCTAGAAAGTGGAATTTGGTTAAAAATTGGGTATAGAACATTCATTTTGTGTTCCAATAAGATGGGGAGAAGTACAGGTCTTAGTCCAAAGTGGACTGTTCATTGAAGCAATCAGGTGGAGCAAATAGAGCTCTCGAAATTTGGGGATCAAAGGGATTTGGGGTCTGAGTTATCATAGGGAATCTGAAAGACAATCTGATCATCAACTCTCTCATGACCTACTTCCCAGCCCTGCCCTGGACCATTTGGCTGGAAAAGGTACCACCTAATTCAACTCCTGATTTAGGCCCTCAAATCCAGGTGGTGATACTGTCAGGGATGTCAAAAATCAGGCAGGCAGTTTTCTGAGGGTTCATTTTAGGGTTATTTCAGACCCCAGGTTCTCCGTGGGGCCAAAGGTGAGTTCACAAGAAGCACATTTACTTTCCCCATGCTGATAGTGTCCTGTGGCAACTGTGGACCCTTTACTTACTGTTCAGGCACATTTTACCTCCATCTGAGGGCCAGGGGACATGGCAGTTCCTCCTACCACTGCCACCTCCTCCTCCAGACCAGAGCCTTTCTGACAGCGACTTGGATGCTCACAAGGTAGAGAAAGCCCAACTCAAAGTGGCTTAAGCAAAAAAAGTCAGTGCACTGACACACATCTTGAAAACCCATGGTGCTAGCTTCAAGTGTCAGTGACATCAGCAGAACGATGGCCCAGCTCAGCTCCACTTCCCCCTGTCTTGAATCTGTTCCCTGAATCTGACAACTTTGTTTTCCCTGTGCAGGAGCGATGTCTGCTGGTTCCCCAGAACTTTCTAGTCTCTGTAAAGGCATTTTAGTACAAGGGTGAAGAGCAAAGATACTGGCCCCAAACCACGACCTGAAAACTGTGTGACTGTGGACAAGAAACTTCACCGCTCTGTGTCTCATTTTCTTCATCAGTGTAAGGGGATGATGAGAGTATCTTCCTCATAGCATTCTTGGGAGATTTAAATTGGCTCACATGCATTAAATACTTAGCATGGTGGCTAACACTACTCTAGAAAGCCCTCAGTTATGGTCAGCTATTATTATTACTGCTGATACTGTTGGCTGATTCCTTAGAACTAGAATTCTATTGGCCAATAAAATATTATAGGGATCAACAGTGAAACTCAAGCACTGTTCTGGTAAGGAATGAACGTTGTCATCTTGAAAGAGCTAAGAATGTGGGTGCTGAGGGAGGCTGTCTGCCATCAGAGTGGCCCAAGCCTTCCATTTCCTGCTCTGTGGCCTGTAATTCCATCTGCTAAATGAAAGTAATTATACCTACTTTGTAAGGGGATTGAGATTTAGTGAGTTACCACATGTGAAAAGTTTAGAACTGCCCCTTGCCTATGATAAAACTCCAACTGTATTGTTCACAGCAATTTACAAGCTTTTCTTTTATACAAATTTGTGTGTGGTGAGGAAACTAGTCATTCTGCTCTTGCTGGTGTGGTGTTCATTTGCACAGTCCTGGATGTGGATGTCTCATGAGCCCAGTCCCATGCTGAATCTGAGCCCACTAGGGAAAAGGTAAAGACACTTTCCCTGCCCTCCCAAATAATAATAGCCACAAATACTGAACACTTAATGCATCACACGCACCATTCAAGTGGTTTACCTCAATGACATTTCATGTCTCAAATCATGATTTTTATTTCCAGCATTTCCATTTGGATCTTTCTTAGTTTACGTCTCTCTGCTGAAATTCCCCACCCATGCATGTCGTCTACCTTTCTGTTAGAACTCTTAATATATTAACTATAGTTATTTTAAAGGCCCTGTCTTTAAAATACAGCTCCAAAATACAGGTCATTTCTGGGTCTGGTTCTATTGACGCCTTTATTTCTTGACAATGAAGTGTTTTATTCTCCCTTTCTTGTGTCTCATAATTTTTAAAATTAAATTACAGACACTGTGTGTAGAGTAACTGGATATTGAAGTAAATAGTATTTTATTCACTGAAATGGGATTTTTTTTTTTTCCTGCCAGGCCATTAGTGTGAGAGATTGAGGCAACTAGGTCTGGAGTTGAGTTGGGTTGGGTTTTGTTGTTGCTATGGTTACCTTTAGTGAACCTGAGACCCCAAACTCCTCCATTTTTGGACGACTGTTATCTTGTGCTCCATCTCAGCTTCCAGCAGTTCCTCCCTGCCTATATTATGGAGGAGGCATCTCTTCCCATGCTCTGTCCTCTCCCTGTGATACATTGCCACTGCTTGTTGCTTGTGCAAGATGATGGTGTGGGTACGGACTGGCTGTTCCTTCTCTCTCACTTCAGCTCCAATCTTAGGCAGGCACTGTAAGGTTGGGCCTGGGTGCAATGGAGGGGATTCCTCTAATTCCTGATCCTCCTTCCTCCATAGCATATACTCTGCCTTGTATCTGTAGGGGGTTTTGGGTGGGAGAGAGTCTCCCATCTCTCTCCCAGGGAAAACAGACCTCTGCTTTATACCAGTTCAGGGTCTTGGGTCTTGTCTAATGTCTTTTCTGCCTTTCCCTCATGGAAGCATAGCTTTTGCTTCTCTTCTACCCTCTGCCCAGGAATGGGGCTAAGGATACCTGCCCCCCCGTCCAACCCCAGCAGATGAGGGCTTTGTCTCATAAGAGTGAAGTGGATGCCTGGGTACCACCAAGGTGGGTGTATCTCTCCTGGTCTCTTCTCCTGCTTCTGTGACCCTGCCAGTGGAAGACCAAGGAAAAGGGCTTGAGAGTGAATATGGGTGCCCCTTGTCTCTGGATTCCCAGGGATTCTAACCTGTCATGCTAGCCTATACCCAGTTTTAAGGATTTATTAAAATTTTAGCTATTTTCTTCCCATTCAGTTTTATGGTGGCCATCTTGTCTTCCTGTAGGTTAACAATAGTAGACAGTTCATGGGTTCCATCTCTCCTCTGAGGGGTTTGTTACTTTTGGAGTTTAGTTCACCTAGTTGCCTTGCCACCTCAGCTCTCTTATATGTTCAAGAAAGGTTATTATTTGATTAGATTACTTAGCTCTTCCTGGGTTTTAGTGGGGGAGCAATGCTCTCATGCAGCTTTATCTCTCCTAAACTAAAGCAGGGCTTTTCACAGGTGAATACAAATCTGTAAGGTCAACAAAGGTCACTATTCTTATTACTCCCATTGTACAGATGGAGAAACGGAGTCACTGAGCTGTTCAATCACTTGCCCAAGGTAGCCAGGATCTGCTGTGGGAGCCCAGCTGGCTGGCTCTGGAGGGCACACATCACTGACCACCACACCATGCTGTCTCTTTGGGGGCATGAAAACCAGCCAGAGAGACTTAACCAGCTACAACTCTTTAAGAGTCAAGTGCCAAGTGTGGTTAAAGACCAAGTATGAACACAACCCAAGGGAAGAGGCAATGGGTCCATCAAGACACACGTATTCATGTGTATATGGGTCTGAGCGGAGCAAGGAGGTAAGATACTATAAGCTGGATGTTTGAGTCACATCAGCATCTCTGAGTAGCTGTGTGACATTGGAAAAGTTAATTAACCCTTAAAGCCCTTGTCACGTCATTTCTGAAGTGGAAACATTAATACCTCTATCCTAGAGTTGATTAACTTCTCGGCAAGCCTGGGGAACAAGGACCCAGCAACTGAGTGTGGCTGTGCTTGCTGCATGCATGCATGCATGATGAGAGTATCATCCTTCAGACCAAAGATAAACACAAACATGCTTAAATTCTCTCCAGACATAACAGACCGACTCCAATGATGTATCCTTGCTGTGCTAATAGCCCCTCATGAATATGGCGAATATTCATTCAATAATTATTTCTTGAGCACCTGCTATGTACCCAGAAAGGCTTGGGGATATAGTAGTGAAAAAGGCAGAAATGGCCCCACCCTATGGAGCACACACTCCAGCAGGGGAAACAGAAAATAAACTGATCAACACATAACTAAGATAAGTTAGAAAATACTAAGAGTTACTAAGAAAACAGAAGAGGGTTCCATAGACTGAATGCCTGTGTTTCTCCCTAAATTCATATGTTGAAATCCTAACCCCCAATATGGTGGCGTTAGGTGGTGGGGCCTTTGGGAGGTGACTGGGTCATGAGGGTGGAGCCTTTCACACTAATAAATGGGATTAGTGATCTCATAGGAGACCCCAGAGAGCTCCCTTTGCCATTCTACCATGTGAGGACTCAGCAAGAAGACAGTTATCTACAGACTAGGAAGTGGGTTTTTAGCAGACACTGAATCTGACAGCATCCTGATCTTGGGCTTCCAGCCTCCAGAATTGTGAGCAATCAATGTCTGTTCTTTCTGAGGCCTCCCACCCTGTGTTATTTTGTATTATTTTGTGACTGCAGCTTGAATGGATTAAGATGAGGTAAGGAGGTGGGGAGTGCAGTCAGGGCAGTGGTGGAGGTATGCCTGAGTAGGAGTTCAAGGAAAGCTGATCTAAGGAGGTGGTTGAGCTGAGCCCTAGGTGAAGGAGGATTGCACCTCTGTTCCCCTAGTGCCTACTCCCTCTGGTCACACTGACCTGCTTACTGTTTCTCATGCCCCGTGTCCATTCTCCCCTCCTGACCTTTGTACCTGATGTTCTCTGTGTCTGGATTTCTGGGTTCCTACAGCATTGCATGGCATGGCTCCTTCCTTTTTGTCATTCAGAACTTGGTCTCCTTCATCTCCTCCATGAAGCTCTCCCTGACGTCCTGATCCAGTTGTCTCTCCTCACTGCCCGGGGACCCTCTGTCATCTCTTCTGCTTGATTTCTTTGCAGGGGGGGTGCGGGGGAGAGAAGCAGTTGGACGAGTCTGGAACATCAGACCACCAGTCATGTTCACTCTCTGCTGGGGACACTGAGCTCAGTGTGAGCTCGGAGAGATAATGCTCTGAGCAGCCTGCCATTGAAAGTGACAACCAAGGACCAGCAGAGAGCAAGACCTCAGAGGGTGAGCGACTCATCCCACCAGCCAGGCGGGAGCAAATGTACCCGATTCCCCCTGAGATAACAAGTCACGCTGGCAGCAGCGAGAGCCTCCTGCTGGTGGATAGGATGACATGGGATTATCTTTGCACGGATTGAAAAATGACAGTCAACTCCACAGTGCACGACGTTCCCTCCTCCAATAAGGATGATCCAGAATAAAGCTTGCCAGGGGTTCCTGGCTGGTGGCATATGAACGAGAAGGCAGTTCCCATTTGGTCTCAGAGCTGTCATGTGACCTAGAGTGTAGTTCCCATTGGTTCTTGGAGCTGTCATATAACTGAGAAGGCAGTTCTCATTGGCTCCCAGATATGTCATGTGACTGAGAAAACAGTTCCCACTGGTTCCCAAGCTGCCATGTGACTGAGAAGATGGTGCCTGTTGGTTTCTGGACAGTGATGATGGCCGCGCACGCTTGGAGGGCTGGGGCCGGGGCCGGTCCTGTTGAGCAGCAGCCGTGGCTGGGGGTGTGTTTCTGATTAGGCCGAGTTCTAGAGTTCGCACTTGGGACCCGCTAAGGAGGTCCCAGGGTGGGGACACGTGAGTCGTCTGTGCTGTGACTTGGCTTAGTGAAGGAGCGACTGGAACTTTGCGCAGCTGGTGCTGAGCAGAGCCGCGAGGAGCGCGGCCCGACAGCCCCCGACGTGAGGCCGGGAACACACCCTTGTCGTCTTCCGGCCTCTCACCACAGTAAAATGTCAGAAGAAGAGAAGGGAGCCGATTTCTGATACGACTCCTCCGAACGTTCTTAGTTCCATCGTCTCTGGAAGCATGACGTTTACGGGGGGAAAAAAGCGTCAGAGGGAGGGGGCGACCCGAGCCTATTGTTCATCCGCTTTATCTCTGGGATTCCCGCTTGAATCCTCGGAGCGCCCTTGCGCACCTGCAGCCCGGGCTCGTTCTTGGCTTGTCTGTTGCTGCAGAACGATCCGCTCTGCAACTAGCGGCTGGCGGTTTTGTTGGTCAGACACTCGCAAGGGCTCAGCTGCCCTGGGTCTGGCCCACGCGGAGCGGCTGGGGCGCCTCAGTCTCCTGCCCAGAGCCCTGTGGTCCCGGGCTTTGTCTCCGTGGTCGGAGACTGCGTGCACCAGGCGGCTTGGGCTTCTCCCAGCGCACAGTGCCGGGTGGTCAGCTTGATGCCTGGCGGCTGGCTTCCCTTCCCGCTAGCGTCCCAGAGCGACTCTTCCGCCGGGCTGGGCAGTTGCTGCAGGCTTTTCATGGCCCTGTCTTAGCCGGCAGGATATCCCTTGTGCTGCGGTTGGGCTGGTCGAGACCCAAGGGCGGGTGCTGGAGCCAGCCCTCCATGAGATTGCAGCCCAAGATGGCAGCCACCCTTCATCTTCCACAATGGGACGGCTCCTTTCCACTGCAGGCGACAGTGCCCTGGGAAAGGGGCTCCCAGCCGCTCCCTTGAGACCGTGGGGGAACATGGCCTGCTCTTGTTGAGGGCAGAGGTGCCACTGCCCCTCACTCATATGCCACCTCTTAGTCACATGCCACCTCCTAGAAGAAGCAGCTCTTCTCCACGGATGAGCGTGGGGAGTCGGTGGCACCTCTGGGAACCAGTGATCCCTGCGGCCATCTCCGTGGTCAGCACACATCTGTGACAGTGTGACTACTACAGCCCTGGGATATGCTGAGGACTCATCCGCTAGCGGGTCTGCTGCTACTTCTCCCCAGAATCCACCCTGGGAAACTCTCCACCGGGCACCCTGTGTTCCCCGCTGCTCAGTCCTGCTCACACCCTGGAGCCGGTAGGTCTGCATTTGGCCCGGTGTGAGCAACCGACCTGCAGACCCAGCAGGAGGGCCCAACGGCAGCCTGGGAGGTGAAGCACACACCCAGCATTAACCAAGAGCTGCATGCCGCGGGTGTAGTGGGGGGATGGTGGGGACATCCGGGATTCGGAGGGGACAACTTGAAGCAGGACAGCGAGGCTCTTGTCTCATGGAGTCAAAGAAGGAATCTCGCGGACAAAGGAGAGTGAGTAAAGCGATAGAGTTTTATTAAGTGAGGATACAGAGAGAAAGCTCTCGGGAGTGAGAGGGGTCCTGACAGGGTTGCCACTGAGGGCTTTTAGGGTTGGTCTTTTATTGAAGGCTAACCCAGGAACTTAAACCTTTTTGACTTCTCTGTTGGTGGCACCGTTGAGTAAGGACAAGTGATCACACCTTCAGTGGCTTCCTTCCTTTTTAGGGTCTGGTAATTCTTTGTTGGTCACAAGTAGCTATTATAACAAGACCCCACCTCTGACACCTAAGACAGGATGGTCTGGCTTTTCCCCTTATCTCTGGTTTCCTTACACCTCCACATTTTGGGGATCTTTGTGAGCCTGATCCCATAGCCCCCTGTCTATCTCTCCCTACCTAGCCCTGCCTGTCCCTTACTCAAACTCAGGAGCTGATTCTGCTCCAACACTTTTCTCTGACCTCGGGTGAGCAACTAACTGTCCTCCTCTGGGCCCTGGGTTCTGTACCTTTAGGAGGAAAATGTTCCTTCAGAACATCATGGGGAGGAGAATGAGAAGAGGGGTGCCACCCGCCCCTCCACTTCATGTCCTCCTGTGGCTGTTTCCCAGAATGGTTTTTTCTTTCTTCCTTCCTTCCTTCCTTCCTTCCTTCCTTCCTTCCTTCCTTCCTTCCTTCCTTTCTTCTTTCTTTCTTTCTTTCTTTCTTTCTTCCTTCCTTCCTTCCTTCCTTCCTTCCTTCCTTCCTTTCCTTCCTTCCTTCCTTCCTTCCTTCCTTCCTTCCTTCCTTCCTTCCTTCCTTCTTTCTTTCTTTCTTTCTTTCTTTCTTTCTTTCAAGATTTTATTTATTTATTGGAGAGAGAGAGAGCATGAGCGGGAGGGGCAGAGGGAGAGGGAGAAGCAGGCTCCCAGCCAAACCCCTTCTCCAGCCATTCAGAGAGTCAGAAACTGCACCGACCCTTCACACTGGCTTTGTCCTTCTTGGTCCCCATTCCTTTCCTTTTTCAAATCCAGACCCCAAGGAAGAAGCCCACCCCTCCCCGGCTCTGGTTGGGGCCGTTTTCTTGTCTGCTGGGCTGCAGCTATTTGATCCATATACGTGAATCCAATTTAGCTGATTCATCTCTCGTGTTTAATTTTTATGTTAACATAACAAGGTTATACAGCTGAACATGAGAGGCCAGGGACAGCATTCATAAGTGGCAGTTCCATTTTAAAAAGAAAAGTTCCTGGAGGAAACAGGTTGAAAAGGCAAGTCCTCAGACAAAGGTTTTCTCTTAGGAGCTTGGAGAGCTTTCAGCTTGATTTGAATATAAAATCAAAGCTATTGGCATTTAACAACCTCTGTTTAAAAGTCAGGATTGACTTGTAAATAAGACCCAGCTTGGACAAAAGGATTTCCCAAAATAAATACATCATCCAGGTTTTTATGGATAGATAAAAGGGAAGGCGAGGATTTAGTCAAACCTGGGAGGACAGAGAGACTTTTGTGTTTAGTTGTTGTTCCGAATTAACCGGATTCTCCAAAAAGGAAGCCCATTTGCTCTCTGCTGCTCTCAGGGGGCTGGCATTTGAGGGTTTTCTCAGACCAGACTCACCTACTATCCTGTGTCCCCCTTGTCACCCCCAGGGACGGAGCCCACGGAGGGAAACATGTCCTTTCCCGGGGGAGGCAGATCCTTGGGTTCTTGTGGGTTGCCTGCTGATTTGGAAGCGGGCCAGGTCTTGAGACCTGAAGGGGAGGCATCATGAGCCGGCCCTGCAGGGGCCCCCAGATTGGGCAACACTGTCTTGTGACTCAGAGACAGCATCTCCCTCAGGGCCGGAGTTCCCAGCGGGAATAACCTTACGCTGCCTTCCCGTTACTCCTAACTTCTTCAGTTTCTTTATGACAGAGCGGTGCTGAGCTGAACGTGGAAGGACGCAGACTTCTAAGGTTCTCAGGGACACCCAGCCCCTCGATTCCTGAGGGCAGCACCACTCAGATAAGGTGGGAGGGTGACCCAGCCCTTACCTGGGGACCTTTTCAGGTGCTTGGCGTCCCGAGAACAAGAGGACGAGTACCCGCCACCCCTTCTCCCTCATTGAGGCCACTTTGCAGGGTCCCCTGAGAAGAAGCGGGCTGAGGAAGCTGGTATTTAAATGTTCTGGAGTGGGAGAGAGGGTTGTTATGGCAACAAATTGCTCTGACTCTCTGAAGAGGCTCAGCACCAGCGAAACAAGAACTGGGGGGGGGGGGGGGGCCGGAGATGCAAGACAATATTTCAGAAAAGCTCTAACCAGACAGGAGCCGCACTTCTGTGTTTTGGCTGGGATGTCTGGTGGGTCGCAGGAGGGATGTATTTACATCGACACCTCCCAGAGCGCCGGGAGTCTGGCCCCTAGGCTCACTCACGAACCTCCAGGAGAGCGGAGAGCGGCGAGCGCTTCGCCCCAGCTGCTGGAGGCGAGGCAGGCGAGGCAGGCGAGGCAGAAGGCAGTGTGGCGGCGCTCAGAGCCAGGGCCCCATCCTCCGCCTGAGTCCACATGTCCCCGCGCCGGCCGCTGCCCGCCAGCTCAGGAGAGCAGCCACCAGAGGGAGTGGCCCGCCCCCCCCCCCGTGGCGGGAGGGAGAGCATGACAGGAGTACAAGGCTTGCCTGTTTAGTGGGTCCGGGACCTCCCCCTGGGGACTTGAAATGCTGCGAACTTGTTAGAGGAACTGGCTGCCCAACACGGAACGTGCTCAATGCCGCTGAGTTTGTGCACCTTAAAGACGGCTCATCTGGTGTTCTGTGAGCTGCACCTCAAAGTGGAAAGGAGAACCGAAGCCCTTGCAGTTCCTGCCATGCTGGGCTGTGGGGGGCTTGTAGAGCCCGGCCCGCAAAGCCTTTCTTGCGCCGAGCCCTGGCCCAGCCCTTCGTCCTCCCTTGGGCTCCACATCCAGTCATGTTCCCAAGACCTCAGAGAACCAGGCTCTGAACCTGAGAGAGCAGTCCTGGAGTGCCAGGCTCATCCGCTAAACACTTCAGCAGACGGGCTCATTAACCCCCGGGCCAATCCCTCCCCCACGGGCACCCTCAGGTCAGACAGAGGAGAGCCCACGTCTGGGGAGGAGGCGGCGTTTGCCCGTCCGCCGACCTCCAGGGTCGCCCAGCGCCTCCCCTGCAGGACACCGATGAGGACATCGGACCCAAAGCCAATCGTAGTCGCTTTGCTGTGACCACACCAGTGAAGGGCAGCTCACCACCACGCGTCCTTCCTAACTGAGGATCCCACACGCTTCAGGTAGACGGGCTTCCTGGGCTGGGCTGGCCTTGGCTTTAGCCGTGTCGGGCGGGGGCTGAGGGAGGCAGAGCCAGGCCGGCCACTAGGGTGGCCACAGGTGGACTGCTGGGCACCCGGATCACTGAGGAGCGAAGGTCCTGGGTGCTTGACAGCCTTCCAGCGGGGAGGGGACAGAGAAGGGATGGGCTGGAAGGGGAAGCAGAAACAAAGGGGTTTGTTTCTCAGACCCAAATACACATGAAGGATGTGTGGTGTCACCGCGTTGGTGGTCTTGGGTTCCCGCGGCCTGGCCCAGCCGGCTGGGGTCCATCCATGGGGCTGCCTGCCCAGCCCTCTGGAGGCCTATTGCTCTTCGCTGTAGCACCCACCCTGCGAAGTCAGCGTCCCTGCATTTGACTGCATCACCTAGGGAGGGCCTTCCCTCTCATCCCCGCTCTGGGCACACGGCCTGCCCTCCTGGGCGTCTGCTGAAGACAAGCCCTACGAGGGTCCTGGAGCTGCCGCCAGAAAGCGCCACAAACTGGGGTCTCCACACAACAGAACTGCCCTCTCTCCCGGTCCTGGACGCCAGAAGTCTGAGATCCAGCTGTGGGAAGGGTTGATCCTTCTGGGGGCTGCGGGGGAGTCTGGCCCCAGCCTCACCCGGCTCCTGGCACTCCTCGGCTTGTACACCTGCCACTCCAGTCTCTGCCCCCATCGGCACAGGGTTGCCTCCCTATCTCTGTATCTGCGTCATCATATGACAGCCTACTCTCTGCGTGTTCTCTCCTCTCCTTAGAAGGTCACCGGTCATTGCGCTAGGGTCCACCCTACCGACCTCAGCTTGAGAACATCTGCAAAGGTCACATCCCCAAGTTCTGGGGGTAGGACTCGAATATATCTTTTTGGAGGATACAATTCGATCCACGACATAGGTTTTAAATAATAATAAAAAAAATAAATTCCCCTTGCATCCTGAGAGAAGTCAGATGGGCACAAGCCTACGGGAAGATGAACTGGCTGAACGAGAGCTTTTGACAGGTGGCCTCCCCGTCTAAGGACGGGCCCTGTCAAACAGGGCTCAGATTTGGGCATCAACCTTGAGAAAAAAGAGAAAATGTGTGTGCAATTGGCTTGACTGCCTTAATAGAGACCAAATAGTGGTTTAAGCCTAGAAGAAGGTTTATTTGTCTTTTATGTAAAAGTTCCAGCAGGTCGGTGCCCAGGGGTGTGAGACGGCTGTGAGCCCCAGGTTTCTTCCAGCTTGTGGCTCAGCCACCCCTGAAGTGCTGTGCTGTCCTGCGGCCCACCCGGCAGCTCCAGCTGGCTGCACGGGGAAGGAGGAAGCAGCTTCCTTCTGAGGAGTGACCTGCACCTGCTCCCCTTCCTTCTCCTCTCCAGTGGGCTTAACTTGAGGCTGCCTGTAGTCCCCCAGCTCCCCGGGGGCACAAAGGGGACAAGAACCGGTAAGAGGTCAGAAACCCCACAAGCAGGCCATAAAGACCTCCTTTGGGATTGGGAGTAAATACTGGGAGTTCATGCTTTCACCCCAATGGAGTCACACTCGCAGTAAAACAGTGTTCGATCGCTCAGCACACGGGGGAGCAGTGCACACAGAGGGTGCTCATCCCTGCTGAGGAGGCCTGCTGTAATCTTAAATAAGGACGTTGCCACCCTTAAACAAATGAGGAAAGCCACCACCATTGTGCCTTCCAGAGGGCCTCCCGGAGAACGGGGCCAGAGGGAAGCAGCCCAGCTACCCTGGGACCTCTTCCTTTTATGTCCTGCAAAGATCCATTCACGCTCATCGATCAAAAGAAACACAGCAGCGAGTTAGAAAAATCCAATAACTGGAGTGTAGTGGGCCGCAAATGAATCCTTGTCCACGTCCCTTCTCAGGTGCCAGGGGCATAATTAGGTTATTCCCAGGAGCTGGGGCTCCGGCAGGAAGCTCGTGGAGGAAATGCTAGTGAAGGTGAAGCAGGGCTCCGTGGCCTGAAGTCAACTCCACTGTGTGCAGGATGCACCCACCTCTCCGAAGAGCTCAGGCTGCGTGGGTGCCTGGGCTCCGGGGTCGGGGACGTGGGCCGCCTCCTTCCCCTCCCCAGGCCCAGCTCCTGGGGTCCTGCCTGTGGAGGCTTCACCTAGCAGCTGGTGACTGGGATAGCTGGTGCTGTATTGACCCCAGAGGCCGGGCAGGCATGAAAGGCAAGATGGAGGGGTCGGTGACTGGAAGGTGGGGGGCCACTGGGACAGAGGGAGGCCAGTGAGCAGGTGTCTTGTCGACTGACCTGGGCTTTCTTCAGTGGCCTGGGCTTACCGCAGCTCTTGGAGACACCAGAGCAGGCCCCTGTAGATATCACGGCCATGACATCTGTCTTGAGTAGAAGATGGTGAGACAGATGTGTGCCCTTCTCTGGAGTCAGCTGTGGGATGGCAACTCAGCCCCAGGGCTTGGTTCCCAAGATTAAAAGCTCAAGGGGGTTCTTTCAGATGTCCCATGAGCCGTTTGCTGCCACCCTGCGTGCCCTCGGCCTGCAAATCCATCAGCACCTTCGTGCTTCCTCCCCGACCCAATGCTTGTACTTCTTGTTTAGTCATGTATCTTTTCCAGCTTTACTGAGACAGAATCGACAAATAAAAATTGTGTAGATTTAAGGTGTGCAGCACGATGTTTTGATATACGTTGCGAAATGATCACCATAGTCGAGATAATTGACTATCACCTCACATAGTTACCACTTTGGGCGTGTGACATCACTTAAAATTTACAATGTTGGCAAACTTCAAGTATACAATGTAGGGCTGTTAGCTTAGTTGCCATGCTGTGCACTAGACCCCACAACTTGTCCACCTGAAAACTGGGGGTTTGTGCCCTCTGACCAACATCTCCCCATTGCCCCCAGCCCAGCCCCGGTAACCCCCATTCTAGCATCTGCTTATGTGAGTCCGGTTTCCTTAGATTCCGTACGGAAGGGATACCGGGCAGTATTTGTCTTCCTGTGTTTGGCTTTTTTCACTTGGCACAACATCCTCCGGATTCACCCATGTTGCAGATGGCAGGATTTCCTTCTTTTAAGGCCTGAATAACATTTCATTGTGTTTTTACACCCCATGTTCTTTATCCATCCATTGACAGACACTTAGGTGTTTCCATGTCTTGACTATAGCGAACAAGCCTGCCATGAACACGGGAGCGCAGGTATCTCTTTGAGATACGATT
Organism: Mirounga leonina; assembly: GCF_011800145.1. Classification (NCBI taxonomy): domain Eukaryota; kingdom Metazoa; phylum Chordata; class Mammalia; order Carnivora; family Phocidae; genus Mirounga; species Mirounga leonina. The sequence goes on along the minus strand of NW_023270447.1, from coordinate 91,381,626 downwards.
TCATTTCCTTTGGGTAAATGCTTTTTACTTCTTTTCATCTGCTTTAATTTTCTGAATTTGTTTATGTGTTTGTTATCTCCGTGCTAGAAAGTAAATACCACACAGGCGGGGGTATTTTGCTGGTCTTACTACTGCTGTATCCTCAGATCAGGAACAAGCACATAGTAGGTGCACATGAAATATCAGTTGAATGGATAAATGAATGTCTGGTGGAAGAAGCATCGTGTCTCCTCCACAGGCAAACTCGAGTGTGATAAGGTTGCTAGACGAAATACAGAACGCCCAGTTGAATTTGGGTTTTAGGTAAACAGTGAATAATATTTTAGCATAAGTATATCCCAAATATTGCACGGGGCACACTTATGCTAAAAAGCAATTTGTTGTTTATCTAAAATTCAGATTTACGTGGGCTTCCTGTATTTTTTTTTGCCGGAACCGACAGCCCTGGCTCTAGATCTCACCAACCCCCCGGTCAGGTTTGCCCTGAGGCCACATCCCATCCTGTGGCCTTCTTGTTCTCTTCTCCCGTGCCAGCACCCAGGCATGCCCCACTCCCTTCTCTGCTCCCACTCACAACCAGGCTTCCCTGCAGAGGGATCCTCACACATCGCCTCTGCCTCCTTCCTTCCCACTTGCCCTGGCACCTTCAGTCTCCACATCCCCTCCCCATTGGTTGGGGGACAGCGTGGTCCCACGTGGCCTGAGCAACAGTCCTGCTTTTGTCCTCTCCGCCCTGGACAGCACAGCAGTATTAATGCTGCCAGGTGCTTTCTCCCTGGTCCCCATGGTGGCCCAGCCCTTGCCTGTAGCCTGGTCCTCCTACCTCTCTGGCCAGTTGCCCTCTCTACTGCCTCCACGCAAATTCTAAGTGCAGAAGGACATTCGAGGCTGGGTCCTGGGGCCTGTTCTGTGTGCATGGCCTTACCTCAGGGAATGCAGTCCATTGCCCTGAATTAAACACCAAACGTCCACATTGGTCCCTCCAACCATCTCTAGGACACCTCCCCTTAAGAGTCATAGGCTCCTCAAGCTCAGAACTAAACATTCCACATTTAAACAGCCCCACTGTCCCCATCTAAGATAATGACATTGGGGTCCCCAGATGCTCAAGTAAAAAGCTGAGCCAGGCTTCTTCATCCACACATCAATCCTTTCTGCCTCCGTGTGGGCTGGGTTGTGCAAACCCTGCCCTCGGCAGAGACACTCCCCTTGGATCTGAAACTCTGGGTCTGGGGTCTGAAATCTCAGAGATTAGAGTTCTGTGTCCCTTCCCTTTTCATGCCCCAGCATTGCACATCTTTGCCCAAAGTGGGGGAACATTCCACTGGACTTCTGTGTGGAAGTCTGCAGCAGGAGCTGTTCAGGGGCTACAGAGCCTCTGTGCCTCTCTTGGGTACTTCCTCCCATTGCCCTCTGGGCTTGGGCTGTGGCAAATATGACACCGAGACCAACGATCCATGGCCCCCAGCACATGGGGTGATTTCAGTTTCAAGGGTGGGGGCTAGGGTGGGGGAGCTGGTAGTGGAACAGCAAGGGCATGTTACATCTTTCTTCATGCTCTTCTGTCTACAATTTCCATCTCATCTCCCCCACCCTGGGCAGCCTCATCTTTGGCAGCATATTTTTTAAACATTTATTTATTTATTTTAGAGAGAGCGAGAGTGGGGTGGGAAGGGCAGAGGGAGAGGGAGAGAGAATCTCCAGCAGCCTCCCTGCTGAGCATGGAGCCCAACGTGGGGCTTGATCTCACGACCCTGAGATCGTGACCTGAGCTGGAACCAAGTCAGATGCTTCACTGACTGAGCCACCCAGGCGCCCCATCTTTGCTCATCTCGATCCTTCTCAGCTTTCTGGGCAAGGCAAAAGTGAATCTTCCCTGCTTCCTTCAGTTAGAAAGAACTACTCCTTTCTCCTCATTTCTGCAGATTTTCAAGAATGAACAACTGTCTTTGTACAAAGCTCAGACAGACCTCCTTGTTCTCTCCCCACCAGACCTTAGGGATCCTTGAGGCGGTGTTGGTCCATAGTCACCATTCCGCCCATCTACGTGTTAGCCAAGTGCTTTATACTGGGCAGGGGGCATCACGATAAGTAGAAACTGGAGGGGGAAAAAAAAAACAAGCAATGCATGAAAAAAGTAAAAACAAACAAAAAAACAAAACAAGCATTGCCCCTGACTGACACACGAGCACAGAACTAACCAAGATGGGCTTATTGTATTTATGTGTGTGTAGGTCTAATATATAGAATATATAATGTATATAGCATCTATTATAAGATAAGGAATATAGTAAAAGGATATTATATATCATAATAAGTGCATAAAATTACAGTGTTTATGTGCTTGAGAATCAATAAGTGCCTGTTGAATGGGATGAGTGAATTGAAGTGGATATTGGTGTCGGGATCAGATGCTGGGAAGTTGATAAAACACACACCGTGGGTAAACAGCAAGATTGCTGTGGCTCTGTTGATTTCCTCTGTCGCTGGTGGATTGCTCTCGAGGTCACAGAACTCATGATGTATTGCTGGGACTTGTCACTCACCAGGTCCAGGAGCGGCACCAGCCTGAGAAGGAAGGACAATGGAAAATGCTTGAAAAGTCATCTTGACACATGAGCAGATGAGGTTCTCCTTAAGTGAGGCTCCCCCCAACAGCCCCCCATGGGGGTGCTTCTGCCTCACAGCCCCCTTCACGGACAAAATGGAGAAGCGAGGACAAGGTCTTCTTGGATGTGGAAGAATTTCCCCACCATCAGATTGCAGGTGTGCACCCATCACTCAGAGTCCTTTTTGCCTTCAGATTTTTGGAATCGATGTGCCAAGAAGCAGGCACCCCCTGTGTGGTCTCGGGGTACATTAGAGCACGCAGCACCTCTGGGGGGAGTGAAGGCAGATGTCCTGGTGCACATTCACACACGCACTCCCAATGGCAATGCAGTGACACGTGGGTTGTATGATGTGCTCATAAGACAAGGCTTAGCAAGTGACGAGGCACCAGGGATGGGCAGGCCTCATCATTAAGGTGACTCTTCGTGTTCCGAGGCAAGGGGCAGAAATCCTGACAGCAGGGATGTGTGAAGTCATCCTTGGCAAAGCTTTCTAAACCCCAGTGATTTGGGGGGGCCCCAATCTTCCCAGCTAACATTGCTTTCCCTTCCATGACCAGTAAAGGTGACTCACCAAACATGTCCCATTTTTATCCTGGAAGACTGTCAGCCTGCTGTGAGTGCTGTCTTCCGTCTTGGCCTTTGTGATTTGATTCGGAGGTAGTTGTTCTGAATCATGACCAGCACCCAGGGTGGACACACGTGGCTCTCTGAGACTCCTCGATGCTGTTTCCACCCCCGCTGCTTTGCCGCGGCTCAGCCTGGCACCAACCTCCCGGAGCTAGTGTGGATCCCTGTCAACGTCTAGTGCGTTGGGGTCCCTGAGTAAGGGTCTACGAAATCACCAGGACACAGGGGATGCAGAGCAAAGGCAGCACTTGCAACTGCATACTGCCGTTTATTACTCACATAGCTATATACTCGCAGTGATCAGATAAACATAACAATGTATCAAGCCAACATCCGTGAAGTGAAATATACACGAAATGCAATAGGAACAAAATACATCCTGTTTATGCTTGCAGAACAAAGAATTCTCTTAGCCATCCTTCCTTTGGAGACAACATGTTCTTTGTCTTTAGAAAGAACACTTCTGTTTAGAAAGATACACTTTAAGCTAGGCAAGAGCCACTTCCTGCTGATCCAGGCATTTAGAACTTGCAACATGAGGTAAGGGGAAGAGAACATTTTCTCCTCCTGGCCCAGGCCTGCCTGGCCGTCCTTAACCTCAGTGCAGTCCTCAAATGATCTGGGCCTGCAAGGGGCCTACAAGCCTACACCATCTCAGATCCCCATTCTTCTGTAAGAATGCCCCCCACTGCAGCCCAGCCCTCCTTCAGATCAACTGCATTTCAGGGTCTCCCATGCTGTCCACACTTCTGACCAACTGGCTCTAGTTCTGGGGATTCCTGAGACCCCCTCAGCTTGGGTAATTTATTACAATGACTCACAGAACCCAAAAAATGGTATACACATGATTATAGTTTTCATAAAGGAAACTACTCAGCAAGAGCCGAATGAAGAGCCTCAGAGGGTGAGGTCTGGGCAGATCGCATAGAGAGGACATGAAGCTTCCATGTCCTCTCCCCATGGGACCAGGGTGTGTCACTCTCCTGGAACATCAGTGTGTTGAGCAAGCAGGAAGCTACACCCAGCTTTGGTGCCCAGAGTTTCTACTGGGGTTCCATTACACAGGCACACTTAATTGAACCACTGACCACATGGCTAAATCCAGGCTGCTGTCCCCCTCTCTCCAGGGGTCAGGCTGATATCACTGGACTCCAAGCCCCATCCTCCACTCGCTGGGTTGGTCTTCCTGTGGCCAGCCCTGACCCTGAACCATCTCATCTCTTAGCCTAAACTCAGGTGTGACCCCAGAGGCTCATGAACAATAAAGGCTCTAATTATGAGGGAAATTCCAAGGATTTAGTCTCCGTCCCAGAAACTGGGAACAAAGGTGAGTCAAATTCTCTATTATACAACACCCTTGTTAGGAATATTTCTAAAGAATGTTGTCAAATGTGACAATAGCTTTTTGGAAAGAGCATGTGGAGCATAGATCCCAGCTACATCTAATTGGATTGATTTTGCAGGACGGCCTGACGTCCTGTCTCTAGCAGCGCAACTAAACATACTTTGCAGGGGCTCTGCTTATCTCCCTACATCAAAGCCAAGTGGTAGGGTAGGACTCCAAACTCCCTCTCACAGCCTGCTTGGACTCTGGGGCGCATTCATTGATCTAAACTCCTTCTGGGCCATTTATTTTTAGTACCATCACTTCTGTTAGTTAATGGTCTGAGGTTGAGTGGGAGCTACTTTTTCCGAGATAATCTCTTAAGGTTTGGTGGATACATGCAAGATTTGATATAAAGGAATAGTCAAGTCCATAGGTACTATAATCATGGCAGAGACCCCGAGGGACTGTACTGGAAATATCTGTACTCTGCGGGCTTGTCTGCAAATATTTACATCTTCCCATGGAAGCCCAATCATCCCCTTTGCCATTTTTTTTTTAAAGATTTTATTTATTTATTTGACAGAGAGAGACACAGCGAGAGAGGGAACACAAGCAGGGGGAGCGGGAGAGGGAGAAGCAGGCTTCCCTGCCGAGCAAGGAACCCGATGTGGGACTCGATCCCAGGACCCTGGGATCATGACCTGAGCCGAAGGCAGATGCTTAATGACTGAGCCACCCAGGCGCCCCCCCCTTTGCCATTTGTTGTTCATGCTCTTTGACCCTTTCCCAAATCTGTGATGTTTTTCTCAAAGAGTTAACCAGAACTACTACAAAACACAGATCTCAGAAAAAACCATGACCTCCAGGAATTTAGAAACAGGTTAAAATCATCCACAAAACACAGATGAACATGGTGAACATGTTCAGCAATCAGAATTAAAGTAAGGCCTTCACTGTCTCCCAGAACAGCCTCTTCTGCCCCTGGAGTTTGAGTGTGTTCACCCTGAAGTCTGTGCATTCTCTGCTCAGGCAGAATTTCATCAGCCTTCTTCTCTGAATCACTGGTGGACACACCACCTTGTATTGTACCTGTTACCCTCCCTACCTTATCCTGCTCTGAGCCACTCACTGCCACACGGTATCTAACCTCTTTTCGTGTCTTTCTGTGTTGTCAGCCTCCTTTATGAAGGCACAAGCTCCACGTGAGCCTGGCTCTGCTGGTTTTATTGATCCCCGTGTCTCTGGCAGCTAATGGAGACATGCGCTGCTCAGAAAACATTTGTCGATTCACATTGGACAAATGCACTCTGAGCGTCTACTCCAGGTCAGACAGCATGCAGAGACAGGAAGATGAGTTTCTGTGATGTCCTGGGAGAAATTCTTGTCAGGTCCTGCTCAGAAAGCCTGGTGTGTGAGTCCCCGTCATCCTTGAGGTGTTGAGCTCCCATGCTAAGAGCCTTGAACTTAATTTTAACAGTGCTGGAAGTTTCAGTGTTGCGGGCTAGGACCGCAAAGTACTGGTTGGATTACTTTATTGGACTTCTATAAAAGGGTGTACCCAGATCAGGCAAGATCAAAGATGTCACCCACTGAGACAAGGAGAAAAACTTGGAAAAGCTTCCACATCTGGGGTTGTGACTCAAGATGGAAAACATATATAGTAAGATTTCCCAGACCCCAGTGATAAGACGTGTTTCATTTCTCACATTTATGACTGATCCAGAAGAGGAAGTTTACATTTAAATTTCCAAGGGTATAAAGGACCTTGAGCTCTACCAGGCAGTGGGATCTATATCAAGTGACAGTGAGGGGATCTCATAAGTGAATTCATGTGCATCTTTAAGGGCAGCATGAGTCCGTGTACTTAGGGATGCCCCATCCCAACATAGCAACTTGGTATTTAGAGTGAAATAGTGTCATGGTGAGAGCATAGACTCTGCAGCCAGAATTTGAACCCAAATTCAAACTCAAGTACTACCACTCAGTAGGTGTGTAATCTTGGGGAAGCTCTTCCCTCTTTGTGCCTCTGGAAATTAGAATTATATATATATATATATGTATATATGTATATATATATTTATAATATGCACATAGATACTTTATTATAGTGTATACTATATAAATACCTTGTATATATATCATATATTATATCATAATGTTATATTATTATATTATAAATACATAGTAAAGATATATATACAAATATATATGTATATAAAATCTTTACTCTTCTCTAAAACAATAATTGCCACCAGAGATTGCATCATTTGTTGACTTATTTGTTTATTGTCCATCCCACTTGTTTATTTTTGCTTTTGTCGTCTTTGCTTTTGGAGTCAGATCTAAAATATCATCCCCAAGACCAGTTGTCAAGTTCACCAGTTATGTTTTCTTCTAGGAACTTTATGATTTTGGGTCTTACATTCAAGTCTTTAATCCACATTGAGTCAATTTTTGTGTGTGGTGTAAAATAGTCCAGTTTCACCTTTTTGCATGGGGCTGTCCAGTCTTCCCAACACCACTTATTGAAGAGACTGTCCTTTCCCCATTGTATAGTCTTGGCTCCTTTCTCATAAGTTAATTGACCATATATGCATGGGTTTATTCCTGGGATTTCTGTTCTGTTCCATTGATCTCTGTGTCTGTTTTTATGCCAATACTATACTGTTTTCATTACTATAGATTTGTAATATAGTTTGAAATTAGGGAGCATGACAACTCCAGCTTTGTTCTTTCTCAAGATTACTTTGGCTCTTCAGAGTCATCTGTGGTTCTGTACAAATTTTAGGATTGTTTGTTCTGTGAAAAAATGTGATTGAAATTTTGAATGGTATTGCATTGAATCTGTAGATTGCTTTGGGTAGTATGACATTTTAACAATATTAATTCTTCCCATCCATGAGTATGGTGTATCTTTTCATTTATTTGTGTCTTCTTCAATTCCTTTCATCAGTGTGTTATAGTTTTCACTATATAGGCCTTTTACTTCCTTGGTTAAAATTATCCCTAAGGATTTTACTCTATTTTATGCAACTGTAATGGAGTAATTCCCTCAATTTCTCTTTCTGATGGTTTGCTACTAGTGTATAGAAAATGCAACATATTTTTATATATTGATTTTGTACCATGAAAGTTCATTGAATTTTTTTATTAGTTCTAAGTGTGTGTGTGTGTGTGTGTGTGTGTGTACTCTTTAAGGTTTTCTATATATAATATGTCATCTGAAGATTGTGACAGTTTTACTTCTTCCTTTCTCATTTGGAATACTTTCTCTTCTTTTTCTTGCCTAATTGCTCTGTCTAGGACTTCTGATAATATGTTGAATAAAAGTGGTGAATGTAGCCACCCTTCTCTTGTTCCTTATCTTAGGCAGAAAGCTTTTAGCTTCTCACCAATGAGTATGTTGTTTGCTGTGGGTTTGTCATATATGGTCTTTATTATGTTGATGTATGTTCCCTCTATTCTGACTTTGTTGAAAATTTTTATTATAAATTGATGTTGAATTTTGTCATGGGTTTTCAGCATCTATTGAAATGATTATGATATTTACCTTTCATTTTGTTAATGTGATGTATCACATTGACTGATTTGCAGATGTTGAACCATCTTGGCATCCCTGGAATAAATCCCATTTGATCATGGTGTATGATTCTTTTATTTTTTTTTAAAGATTTATTTATTTATTTTAGAGAGAGAGAAAGAAAGAGAGAGCAAGAGAGAGTGAGTGGGGGAGGGGCAGAGGGAGAGAATCTTCAAGCAGATTCCCCCCTGAGCACAGAGTCCAACATGGGACTCTCGATCCCACGAGTCATGAGATCATGACCGGAGCTGAAACCAAGAGTCAGACGTTTAACTGACTGAGCCACCGGCACCCTGGTGTATGATCCTTTTAAAATATTGCTGAATTTGGTTTGTTAATAAAATATTGTCCATTTTTCTTTTGCTTTTAACACAATTCCCCATGTTTAACAAGAAGTTACCTCAAGGGTATTTTAATTCTTTTGTAACAGCCTTGTTATAAAACTTGGTTACAAGAACTCTGAACAATCTAAATGCTGTCCATTGATTCCCTCAGAAATATGTGGTCCCGAAAAATCTGGAAACCTAAAACAGCAACGTGCCCAGATCTTGGTTTCTAAATACTGTTCCCTATTAAAGGAGCCAGGGCTCCTTGGAGACGTGGCTGATTCCAAGTCTGTGGCAGGTGGAGAACAGGGATCCCTGATTATCTTGCTGTGCCAGACAGCAAGGAAATGCAGATGGTGTCAAAAAGACATGCAGATCAGCTGGAAGGGATTTTTACTGGCCAAATGTAGGACGATTTGAGCATCAGAAAGAATAATGATGATGATGGATTGTAAGACATTGAGATGAAAAAAAAATCTATGCATCTATAGTGATTCTCAAAAAAGGTATGGGAGAGAAGTGACAGAAAAACAAGTTTTTACAGAAAAAGACACCAAATGGGTGTTAGAGGAATAATAGGATCAAAACATAACCCCCTTGCAATCATCGATGAGAGCAAGGGCCATCTATTGATGTTAAAACTGGGCAGAAGTTGCTGTTGACTGGGTGTTATGCACAAACAATGAATCATGGAACACTTCATCTAAAACTAATGATGTAATGTATGGGGATTAACATAGGAATAAAAAAAAGAAAAAAAAAAGAAGTTGCTGTTGAATGCAATGTCTGCTCTCTCAAGAAGCATCCTGTATAGATTGATGGTAATCACCAACAAAGAGGTGCCTTTATGATTGAGAGATCCGTGGCACCATTTTAACCAAGAATGAGACAAACCGATATTATGTGCACTGAGAAGTACTCAGGATCTGGACAAAAAAAAAGTGCTTAACCTGACTTTAACCGTGAGGAAACAGCCTAGAAAAATCCCAGTTGTGGGATATTCAGCAAATCAACTGCCTTGGATACTTTAAAAATGTCAGTCCTAAAAACAGTAAATACCACAGCAAGCTACAGGTTCACGCCCATTCAGATAGCTATTGAAAAATAGAAAGTAGTGGGACGCCTGGGTGGCTCAGTCGGTTAAGCGTCTGCCTTCGGCTCAGGTCATGATCTCAGGGTCTTGGGATCGAGTCCCGCATCGGGCTCCCTGCTCACCAGGGAGTCTGTTTCTCCCTCTCCCTCTGCCTCTTCCCCCTGCTCGTGCTCTCTCTCTCAAATAAATAAATAAAATCTTTAAAAAAAAAAAAAGAAAAATAGAAAGTAGCAAGTGTTGGGGAGAGTGTGGAGAGATGTAACTGTCATGCACTGTAGGTGGGATGCAAAAGAGTGCAGCCCCAATGGGAAGTCATATGGAGGCTCCTCAAAAAAATTAAACATGGAATTACGACAGGATCCAGCCATTCCACTTCTTTTTTTTTTTAAGATTTTTAAAATTATTTTTTAAATTATTTATTTGACAGAGAGAGAGAGAGAGCCGCAGAGGGAGAGGGAGAAGTGGCTCGCTCCCAGGACCCTGAGATCATGACCTGAGCGGAAGGCAGAGGCTTCACCGACTGAGCCACCCAGGTGTCCCAGTAATTTCACTTCTGAGTAAAAACCAAAAAATGAAAAGCAGGGACTTGAACAGATAGTTGTATATCCACGCTCACGGCAGCTTTATTCACTACAATGAGAGGTGGAAACAACCTGCGTGTTCACGATGAATGGATACTCAAAGTGTGGGAGGTCCACACGATGCAGTGTTACTCAGCCTTGAGAGGGAGCGCATTCTGACAGGCGCTGCAACATGGATTCAACTTGAAGGCATCATGTTAAGTGAAATAAGTCAGACACAAAAAGCCAAATATCTGTATGATTCCACTTACGTGCGGTATTTAGAGGAGCCGAATTCACAGAGACAGAAAGTCGAGCTCCAGTTTGGGAAGATGAGGAGGTTCTGGAGGTGGATGGTGCTGGTGGTTGCACAACAGTGTGAACATCTTTATTGCCAATGGTAAATTTTAAATCATGTATCTGTCACTACAATAGAAATAAATAAACAGATAATAAGGCAGGGAAATGTGCTAGACTAAATTAGAAAAAAGAGACATGTCAGCTAAAGGCAAGGCATGATATTTGATCAGATACTGATTAAAAAACAAGCCACAAAGGATATTGGGGAGTGACTCAGAAAATTTACATCAGACTATATATGATTAATATTTTTATATTCGTGCAAAAAATAAAAATAATGCATTAAAACCAGTGCAGCTTTGGAGAAGCCCTGGCTATCCTGTGCAGACACCGAATCATCATCTTCTGAGTAGGTGACATTTGCCTATGTGATAATGACTTTACACTTATTTTAGGGTCTACTGACCTGCAGGAACAGAGGTGAGAACTGCTACTGTTGATTTCTCAGTCTCCTTGGGAGTGAGACTCGGGAGGGCCAGGCCTCCAGGATGATGCTAGGGTCCTCTCGTCTGTGGTTTCTCACTGTCACCCCTGGGTCTTGCAGAACTACAGCAGACCCTGCTGAAGTCCATTTCCACACCCCGCCCTGCCAGGAGCGGGCCCTCTGCTTTCCTTCCGAAGCGGTGGAGGGTTTTCCTTCCAGGTTCCATAGGAGTAGTCCAGCGCCTCTAACCGGGACCAGCTCCTTACTTGCAGAGCCCAGTGCAAAACGAAAAAGCAGGGCTCCTTGTTCAAAATTTATGAAGACTTTCAAATCAGTGCCAGCAGAACACTTCACTAGGGCTTAACCCTCCCAAGCACGGTGACCACAGGTTGCTCGTCGGTCCGAGAAGCTGTCTGGCCTCTGAAGATAACACCTCCCAAACTCCCTGGCTGAGGTCTCTGGTCACTTCCCCACACCTCCATGAGATGAGTAGCAAATAGAGCAGTAAAGAAGGAGAAGCATCTGCTCAAGTGTCTCTCCACCTGCCTGACTTTCAAGATTTAAGTGTGATAAAGGAACGAAGTGACAAATAGCAGGAGATAGAGAAAAGCCTCTTATCCCCTAACAGCTGCTGCTCAGGGACCCTCAGAACCTCACAAAAGAAATATCAACTAACCTTCTCCCCCTAAACCCAGTATTAGTCATAGTGTCCCCCAGGGGAAATAAGGAACGGCTTGAAGACAGCTCTCCTTGAATGTCTCGTCACGCCAGAACAGTGTCAACCATGAGGAAAGAACACCTGCAGGGGGCTGGCGTGGTCCCGGGTGGGGGGGGTGAGCGAGGGCACAGGTGGACAGCTGATGATTTCATTTCCTGAGATTTTCATGTGAATATTCAGACCCTTCTCCCTGCCTCCCCAGCCTGAACTTGCTCTAGACCAACCGGCGTGCATGCACGTGCGTGTGCGTGTGCATGTTTTGCCCCATGCACAGGCGCTCCAGGCTGGGAGGTGTGTCCCCTGACTGAAGCCCAGACATTACCTCCCTGGTGGATGGCCCTTTATTTCTGTCCATAAAGGAACATTTTCTTAAGTGACCTGGCGAAGACAGTCTGCACATCAGGGGCTCAGATAGTGACTAAGTGGACAGGGACCCCCAAGGGTAAGGCGTGTCTTTTCTAACAGATTTGTTCCTGCTGGGAGTGAGTGTCTTAGCCAGTGAATCAAGGAAAGCAGGCAGAGTGATTCAGACTTGGTATCAAAGAGGGGATGTTCGTGACGGCTTGATCTTTCGGTGTCAGTTAGATGTTAACACAGAGGCTCAGGGCTCGAGGCAGTGACCTCCGTGTGGGGAAAAGAGCTGGAGCCCGTGGCTCTCCTGCGGGCCTGGAGGAGCCTGGAGATATTTTTCTTTCTGTTTTTACTGTGGTAGGAACACTTACCATGGGAGCTGTTATCTTAGCAGAGTGTGGAGTGCATGGTGTGTGTTAACCACGGGCTTGGGGCTGACCAGCAGGTGCTGGGACTCGCTCATTCTGCACACCAGGAACACAACACCGGTGAGCAGCAACCTCCATGTCCCCATCCCCCAGCCCCTGAAAAACCACCCTTCCATTCTTTGCTTTGGTGAGTTGGACTATTTTAGTTACCTCCTATCCCAATAGCCAATTTGTGGAAACAATCTAAAATCCACAGACAGATGAGTGAATAAAAAAGAAAAGTGGTCCATCCACCCAACGGAATATTATTCAGCCCGGAAAAAGAAGAAGGAAGTCTTGCCATATGCTACAACATGGATGAAGCTGAGGGCATGATGGTAGATGGAAAAGAAACAAGCCAGACACAGAAGGACAGACATCGTGTGATTCCGCCTGTGTGGAGGAGTCTGCATCTGATCTCTGAGAAATAATGGCCGCTGGTTTCTGATAGTTCTCTAAGTGATGGCAGAGCATGGAACGTCTCCTTCCTCATATTTGTACCCAACACAGAACGCCTAAAGCCCCTGGAATTTCCTGGGTGACAGGAGCGTCTTTTGTTCTAATGCAGCGACTCTGGGTGGGCTCCCGGACGGGGCTGGTCACCAGAAAGCCAGGGGCCTCGATTATTAGAAGCTTGGAGCTCTCAGCCTGGCCCCCATCCTCCAGAGAGGGGAAAGGGACTCCAGAGCGAGTTACTCAGGGATCCTGCCCACCTGATGAAGCCTCCATAAAAATCCCTAAAGCATAGGGTTCAGGAAGATCCCGGGTTGTCAAACGCATCCACGTGCCAGGAGGCTGACGCCCTCCACTCCCCACGGGGACAGAAGCTCCTCTGCTCGGGACCCTCCCAGACCTCGCCCTGTGTATCTCTTCCTCTGGCTGTTCATCTGCATCCTTTAAGATCTTTTGTAATAAACTGGTAAAAATAAGTGTTTCCTGAATTCTGTGAAATGTTCTAGGAAATTATAAAACCCGAGGAGGGGGTTGTGGGAACCCCAGATCTCTAACTGGCCAATTGGGGAGCACAGGTGACTACCAGGGGCGTGCAGCTGGTGTGTGAAGCGGGGACCGTCTCGTGGGCCCGAGCCCTTAGCCGTGGGGTCCAACACCATCTCCAGGTAGGGTCAGAGCAGAACTGAATTGTAGGATGCCCGGCCGGTGTTGCAGAATTGCTTGGTGTGGAAAACCCACAGGCCTGGTGTCAGAAGTCCCAGTGAGCACTCCCCTTTGCACTGCCCACGGCCATGTCCTCCTGCCTGGGTCCTCGGGAGGCTGAGCTGTGTGGGTTTGTCTCCCTGCTGGGGAGCGAAGGAAATCAGCTTATAAAGGAGGGAGGGGCCTCCAGGGGTTAAACTGTCCCGGACGCAGCGATGGACCATCCACCACAGTCAGACGCTGCTCCAGGGATGAGGCCTTCGGACACTTCTGGGAGTCTCCTCCCCAGGTCGGAGCTGAGCGGTGCCCTTCCCGCCTCTGCTCGGCGGAGTCACCCCGCTGGGGCGCGAGGGGGCGGGCCTCGCTGCCAGAACACCAGAAGAGGCTCTTTTGGCTCTTGCTTTATTTCTTGACACCTCTCGGGGCTGATGACAAGCGTGTCTGGAGGGGGTTGCCAGGGAGGAACAGCATCATCACCCCTGGCAGGAGGCGTCAGAGAGATATTTACATTCCAGGTGGGGAGCAGCTTGGAAGGTGACACCAGGGCATCATGCTCTTTTCGGGGACATGGCTGAAATGAAAGTCACAGGTACCGGGAACAGCGGTGTCAGGAGATTTTCCCCCAGACCAAAAACAAACAAACAAACAAACAAAAACAGAGAGAGAGAGAGAGGAAGAAAACCAATGTTCGGCAAAGCTTCTGCTTCCAGCTCTTAATGCTCATGCCAACACAACCAGCAAGGGGTGGTGAATTGTTTTGAGGAGAATTATCGATGGGGACACAGAGACTGGACTCCGTGATAAGAATACCCTTTCTTTTAGGAAACAGGTTGCAGGTCACACGCATTACCTGGTTGGATCCTCCCAGCAGAGCAGAAAGTGAGAATGTGAATTTTCACCCCCACTTTACAAGGAAGCAGCCCACAGGGCCATGGCCGGCTCATCTAAGTCTTAAACTCCCCTGGGACCCCCTTCTGGGGCCGAAGGTTGGGGCTTTGACATCGGCTGCGAACATTGCCGGCAAGTTGGGGCTGTAAGAGGCAGGAACCCACCTCACACCAGCTCAGGCCAAACGGGAGGTTTGCTGGGGCCGCTCTGCAGGGAGGCAAGCTTGAGACCCGAGGCACAGGAGGAGATCCAGAGCTGCCTGGGGACCTGGGGCCCCACACCCCTCCTCTGCCTGGGTGCCCTCTCTGCTACTGCATTCCCGGCTCTCCCCAGCCACCCCAGAGCCTCCTCCTTCTGTGTGTACCCTGGCCAGTGTATGAATAATTCCTCCCCCTTGGCTCCCTTGCTGGAACCCGCGTGTGAAACTGGGTGGCAGTCTTCCCTGTGTCAGACGCTGTGCCCAGTGTCCCACCCGTGTTACCTCACGGACTTCTCACTCTGGAGAAGGCATTATGGACGGTGGCTCCAGGCTCAGAGAGGTGCAGAATGCCCCAGGGTCACACAGCCCACGGGAGGCGGGCTGGCCCAGCAACCGGGCTGGCATGACTCTGCTTTTCACCCTGGCTGGCTGCCCTCCCCGGGGCCCAGGGCGTGGTTTGATTACTGAGAAGAAAGCCTGGGCAGCCGCCCCCCTGCCCCCTGCCTGTTCTCCGGGCCTGGGGAATCAGCTACGGACAGGACACCAGGACTTCAGAGTTGTCCTGGTTGCAAGGAGGATAAACTCACTGGGGCCGGCTCACACTGGGGAGGTCAGCGTCAGGGTGTGGAGTCGTCGGGGGGCGTGGAGCCGGGGAATGGCAGCCGTCGGGGACTTTGCGCACCGGGGTCCACCTGGCTGGCTCCCACCTCTGTGTCTCTCAGCTGGGACCCTTGAGGGAGAGTCGGCTGGTCGCGTCCAGTCAGCTGGGCGGCTGGTGGGGTGCTGTGGCCTGAATGGGCCCCCCAGAACCCACGGTGGAACACCAGTGCCCAGGGGCTTGGCATTAGGAGGTGGGGCGTTTGGGAGGGCTCCACCCTCCTGAATGGGGTTAGAGCCCCCTAGGAGACCCCAGAGAGCTCCCCCACTCCTTCCGCCACGTGAGGCCACAGCAAGAAGACGCCATCTATGAACGGGGAAGGAGGACCTCACCAGACACCAAATGGGCCGACACGCTGACCTGGACTTCCAGCCTCCAGAACTATGAGCCATAATTACCTGACTGTAGTTTGTGAGTCCCCTGGTCTGTGGAATTTTAGTGATCGGCAGCCTGAACTAAGGCACGTGGGTTCAGGTGACCTTCCCAGGCCTGGGGTGTAGGGGGAACGTGGCACTGCCTGGCTGCCCCCCGCCGAGCAGTGGGGGTGGGGAGACGGTGTCAGGAGAGCAGGGTTTTGAGTGGGTGGGCCGAGACCTCAAAATAGGCTCCCGACACCCTACAAAGTGCAGTCAGGGTTGAAGCCTTCACCCATCCTTCCTCAGGCCGGAGGGGCCGTGGTGCCTTCTTCCTCACCCCAAATGTTTTACTGGGAAGACTCCAGAACTCAAGGATGATGGGAGCACCCAGACAGCGTCCCCAGTTCAAGCACACCTGCTTTTCCAGTCCAGAGAGCAAAGGGGAGAGGAGACTCTCCGGGGCCCCTTTTGCAAGGGCACTGATCCCATCACGGGGCTCCACCCACATGACCCGTTACCTCTCGAGGACCCCACCTCCTAACACCGTCACGTGGGGGTGAGGATTTCAACATGTGAATTAGACATTCAGTCTATAGCACCATCCACACTTTGATACTGATTTCAAAGAGGACAGCCCCGAGTCCTCAAACATGCCCCGTGTGGGTTTAGAGGGAGAATCAAGAGTATGGATGGGGTCGCCTGACACTCTCCCGGCTCTGAGCTGAGAGAAGTGTGGGGAAGACTTGTCGCTAGCCTTCTGCACGTGGAGCAGCTCTTCCTGGAGGACCTCCCCGTGCGCTGTGGGGACAGGGCAGAGCGTGTGTGCTTTCCCCAAGGACCTGGAGACATCTGGCTCGGGGGACCTGCAAGGAGCTGGTGGCAGGGGAATGAGCCCTATTCCTGGCTGCAGGGTGAGGGCCCCCGATGGTCCAGCTCCCTGCTGTCTCTGCAAAAGCACTGGAACACACAGAGCCCCTGCCACGGACACGCCTCTGATCGAGACGCTACGTGACCCGTGGGGGAAGGAGACCGGTATCATCACGGTTCTCCGGAGAAGCAGAACCAGCAGGACAAGTGTCAGTAGATATCAGAAGGCATTTATTATGGGAATTGGCTCGTACGAGAATGCAGGCTAGGAACTCCACGATCTGCCGTCGGCAAGCTGGGGGGCCAGGGGAGCCAGCGGTGGGGTCCAGTCTGAGTCTGAAGGCCCAAGAACCAGGAGCGTCGACGCCCCAGAAGAGGAAAGGATGCACATGCCAGCTCAGGAGGAGAGAGCAAAGTCAGGCTTTGTGCCCTCGGGCCCCACGGGATAGGATGCAGCACACCCGCTCTGGGGAAGACCCATCTCTTTACTGGGTCCTCCAAATTCAAATGCTCCTCTTTTCCAGAGACGCCCTCACAGACACACCCGACTCGTGCGTGACCGACTCTCCGGTGCCCTCAGCCCAGGCAAGCTGACACAAAACTGCTCCCCGAGCACCTCACCCCCACCTGGCCTTTAGAAGGGTGCCCCTCTCCCACTGCTTTCCCCTCATCCACTCAGCCTGCGTGGGGGCACAAACAGCTGCTTCCCCCGCCAGTACTTTCTCCCTCGGGGTCTAGGTACAGGGACCCAGGAACCCAAGGATGGCCCCCACGCATCTCCTGTTTTGTTCGGGAGCGTTAATTGAACCAACTTCTGTTCGTGCCTGACAATGAGAGGGAAGCAGGACTATCTAAATGCAATTTGCATATAAAGCTGCGAAGTGAGGCAGGCAGAGTTTCTATTACCCAGACAATAAATGAGCTCTGTCCCAGCAAAACGGCTTTCTGGAGTGAAAGTAATAGCCCACGTGGGGAAGGAAAGCGGGTTTGGCACCAGCGAGGCCGTTGGAAGGAACTCTCCGCGGGCGGGCGCTGCCACCTGACATTAGGAGCTGGCTTCACAGGAGGGGAAGGGGGCCGTTCTGGAAGAGGCAGCAAAGCAGGGACCCCCTCCCCACTTCCGGGAGCTTCTTGTCCCCTCTTTGGGTGTCGAGAGCTGTAGGACACAAGCGTCCATCTGAGTGGTCATTGCCTTTGGGAATGAACGGGTCTGAAGCCAGGACCTCCGCGTTGGTCCAGATTAAACCTTCTTCTCTCCAGACAGAGGGTTAAGGGGGTTCCCAAGGTCACTGGGGGCAGTGCCAGGACCTGAGAGGCAGCTCAGGCCTTCAGACTGTCCCCAACTTTCTCCAGGACACGCCCAGATCCGTCTGTCCTTCCAGTGCCCGTGACAGCTGCCGGCCGTGTTTGCAGAGGACGGACGCTGGCCTGGAACTAGCTGCCCCTCCTAGCTGGCAGGCGTCCCTTAGCGCCCACGTTCTCAGAACTGTCACTTCCCCCCGGAGGCCTGGGGACCACGGCCAGCCTTCGTGCCCCTCATCCCTATCTCCGTGGATGTCTGCGGATGTCTTCCCTCTTCCCCCTTAATCCCTGTCCTAGTCGGTTCCTGGGGCTGTGACCATGTGCCAGGCTGGGGGCTTACTAACAAAGTCCAGGCGTGGCTCACGGTTCTGCAGGCCTGAGGTCAGGTGCCGGCTCCTGCGCGTCCTGGGCCTGTCGCTGGTTGCAGCCGGCCGCCCTGTCCTTGTGTGCCCTTGTAATCCCAGCATGGGACTCCCCGCTGGTGACCCAGTCACCTCCCAGAGGCCTCACCTCCTAACACATCACACCGGGGAGCAGGTTTCAACATATGAATTTGGGGGGATGCAACCCTGAAGTCCACACCACTCCCCAGTCCGTACCGTGACCCAACTGCAGCTGAAGTAGGCTAAACGCCCTCACAGCTCCTCCTTCCATTATCAGGATTTATCTACAGCCCGATGGGAACCCTTTTTCAGGAAAGGGCCAGATAGTAAATACGTGGGCTTGGTGGGCTGTGTGGTCTCTGTTCCAGGTGCTCGATTCGGCGTTGTCCCTCAGGTGGCCTGAGACAGTATGTGAATGAACGGGGGGGGGGGGGGGGGGGGGGTTGTGTGCCAATAAAACTTTATTTATGGACGTTGAAATCTGACTCCCATCATTTCCAAGCCACAGAACATTATCCTTGCTTTTGATTTTTTTCCCCCACCCGTTGAAAATGTAAAAGCCGTTCTCAGCTCACAGGCTGCGCAGAAACAGGTGGTGGGCTGGAAGAGTCACAAGAGGAGAGTGAGTGCAGAGGACAGGGGTGGCGATGTGACCTTGGGCAGAGCTCAGGTGTAACATCTCCTGTCACCCACCTCGCTGGGCGCGGCGCCAGGCCCCCGATGGCTGAAGCCAGCTGCCCCTCCCAAAACAGCGCGGCTGATCCGGTGGGCGATCATCAGTGTCCCTCCCACACCTACCCATGTTTGCACTCGCCTCAGCTTTAAATATGGAACATTTTTAATGTTAAAGAGCTTAATAAGAAACAGCTAGAGACGGATTTGAAATAGCTTTGGATGGAAAAATTGGGCATATTAATTGCTACCTCTGGTGAGCTGCCTTTTTTCCTCCATTCACCGTTAAAAGCCTTGCTGTTTTGAAATGTTAAGTGTTTTTCCCAAGAAAGGCTGCAGATCTCTTCCCTGTCTCAGTGGCCTGATGGCTGGGAGTTACGTGAGGCTGGCTGCTCAGTGAGGCCCAGGGCTCCTGCACCACCTGCCCCGAGCATGTTTTGGCTGCAGGGCACGTGGCTGAGGGGACCTGGGTGGAGGTTGGGGTTTACTGGACAAGTCGGGAGGCAGTCAGACCTCTCCTGCCCCTGACCCAGGTGAGGGCAGAGGGCAGGCAGCCAGGGACAGGGGTGCCCTGTGGCTGTGGAAGGGGCTGGCAGGGAGCTGGGGTTGGAGATAAGAGGAGGAATTCCCATGGAAGAGCTCTTAACAAACGACACCGTTTCTCCAGCAAAGCACAGGACCATCTGAAGCAGAAGCATCTGAAGGGGCCAGTGGGTATCCAACACAACGACTGCTTTTTATTTGCAAAAAGCCGGTTACGAGAGTGAAAGCAGATCGCAGACCATGAGGTGCTTCCACAGCACATGCAGCTCTTTGCAAATGTGAGCTCCTCTGTGTACTGCCATTCACCTGCTCCAGAGGGGCTGGGCTATCAACGAGGGGGCAAGTACTTGCTAAGGACAGCATAACAGCACTGGGCGAGTCCAAGAAGCAAGAAAGACAAGGGTAAATATCCCAAACCCTTTAACCAATAAGGCATTAATGATTCATCCTGAGAAAAACAGTGATTCTGTCAATGCCAAGCTCACGTCTGCCCAAAATGCATTAATGAATCAGATTCCCGACCCCTACCAAGGGCAGGTGGCAGGCAGCCTTGCGGACAGTCTGAAACATTCTCATCAATTCCCAAACACAGAATGGAAGGTTGATCAAGCATACATGAAGCGTCACGTTAATTCATGCAGGCTGCCCACTTGTGGTTCTCTTAAATCATCGTCCACTTTGCCGTGCTGAACCCGGACGCTAAGCCCTGCGGCTGTGGCTGTCTGCAGGGGCGGACGGGGTGACTGCCCCACCTGTGTGCCCTGGGAAATACGAGGCATGGCCCTGCCAGCCACTGGCAGGTCTCTGCAGCTCTGCAAGCACTCAGGTCACAGGTGACCCCTCCGGGGAGCAAAGTGCCTTACCAGGGCTCCCTGACATCCGAGGAGACAGCCCACCTGGGTAAATCATCCTCAGGAGGGATGCATTCAGGTGATGTCTTGCTCCTACCAGATGTTCTCAACTGGCGGGCCATGGCTTCCGAGGCCAAGATCACCCAGACCCCAAGATCTGGAAGCCGTCAACGGACGCTCCTGGGAAGCGTGGCAGGAACAGAAGGGGCAGGGCATGAAAAATGCCACCAACATCAGCTTCCAGGAGCACGGTCTCCTCGGACCTGGGCCTGCCTGCTTGCCGAGTCTCACCTGTGGTCCCGAGTCTTGTGTGACCAATTCCAACACTCCTTCTCGGCCCGGCTGTCTTTCGGCTCGGAAATGACCCCCCACCTGCCTGTCCAGCCTGTGCTGGCCGCCGAGGAATCGTTTGCACAGCTCCCTACATGTTGCTGTCTTTACCCTCAGAACTTCCTTCGGATCCATTCTTCAGGCCGGTCTTCATGAGAGCTTCCGAGACCCCTCCATCAAAGGTGCCGTCAGCCTCACGCACGCCATGGACCGCACACGGTCACAGAGAAGCCCTCAGACATGGAACAGTACCATTCCATGCAGGACTCGGGACTCTGGGCTCTGGGGGAGCAGGGACCATGGCTCCTATTTGAGTCCTCTATCGTAAGAGCTAGTTAATCACTCTTCTTCCGGATCGTCATTTCGTGATTCAAACAGTCCCATTTGGGCTGCAGGAAAGTCAGGTCATCAGGAAACAGGAAAATAGTAGACCCAGGGAAAATGTCTTCAATGTCTCCTTTTGGAGAAAAGAAAGTTTAGGAGGAAGAACAAACATGAAATCAATTGAGGGGGACATTTCAAATCAGGGGCACAAAAATGAGACAGGCTCCGTGAAGGGACCGCGTCCCAGGCTGCTGCAGGGGTTCGCTTGGCCTCGATTTCCCACCACACCCCATTTGCTCTGGCTGGGGTACCCAGAGAGGCTTCTCCGCACGAGGCGCTTGAGACTGGGCAACTGTGACTCGTCAGGATGGCACAGGGCTGCAGGTGCTCCAGAGCTGGACTCATTCAAAACACAAGTGCCGTTCGGGAGGCTGGTCACGGCCTTCCCAACCTGAATGATGGGGACAGCGTTCCCGTCACCCAGGTCTGTCTGCACAGGAATTCAGGGCCTGCCAGGTGTGGGCACCAGGGTCCCAAGAGGTGAACAGCCCCAAATAAGAGATTGACTTTCTTTAAGTCACGATGAAAAATAAAATCACCGACAAGTATTAAATTTAAATCTGGCACATTTCACCCTCCTCCCCACCTGCTGCCACCCTTCCGCCTCCATCCTTTCCTGTGAAGTGATCTCAGTCAGATGGCCACCATCAAGCCGTTTTTAAGAAGGTCATCATGTCCTATTGACGTAACTTTCATCAGCTGATTTTAAAGGGTGTTTTCCTCCTGTCCGAGCAGTGAAGCTCCGGAGTGGGCTTGTCCCATGTGGGGAGAGGGGAGTGTGTGTGTGTGCTGCCCTGGGCCGCAGGACCCATCAGCAGGGAGCCCAGCATGGCCCGAGACCGTCCCATCAGCACTCAAATTCCTGCATCCCAGTCGTCTTCAGAACTGAGCAGAGGGGGACCGTTTGTCCCCCATGCCTCCCCACCATGTGCTGCCCCCCCACAGCCCTCCCCTGCCCCATGCCCCCACCCGTCTCCTGTGTGCGTGAACCCCTGCTCACCCATCACTCTCAAGGTTTGGTGACTCAGCCCCAAAGCCACCTCCTGTCAACCTCTTACCAGTGAATTCTGCAGCTTGTCGGCTGTGCGGGAATTCTGATTCTCTGCAAACACAACACAGAAGAATTCTGAGACCCATTTGTTACAAGAACTCTAAACTCATTTGTGAGTCTTTTGATCAAAGTTGAACACAGCGTGGCTCCCAGAAGCCCAGACAAAGGGCATCTTGCTTTGGAACATTAGTGTTCGGCTGGGCCTGTCTTTTGTTAACAACTGATTTGCATTGAAAAATTGGCAGGTTTTGAGAAGGACAGCTTCAGGACAAGCTCTCAGTGTCACCTACAGACAGAAAAGAGCTCCAGGCTTGGGTTTGCAATCAGCTGATCTCAGGTGAGCTCATCTGACCCGGATGGAAAACTAGAGCTGGCTTTGGGTTTAACGAAGCCTCAGTCCTGGTGACACACCACAGTCCACTGTGCCAGGCTATGGACTGATTCATCTAGGCACGTGCTAGTCAGGCTTTTTCGTCTATAAGGGACAGACGCCCAGCTGGCTTAAGCAGAGAAGGCGCATCTTGGTGTATCCATTCATTACTTCAGCAGCTAGTCACTGAGATTCTACCGTGTGCTGGGCAGAGCTCTGGGTGCTGGGAAGGAGAAGTGAGCCAACCTAGGACCTGCCCTCCTGGAGCTCACATGCGAGCATACGGTCCTGTAGTGGAAAAATCCAGACACGCCAGGTCCTGGGTTCAAATGGCATCAGGTCACTTCATAGTGTTTCTTCTCTCCTGACAATTCACCCAGAATCACGGGAGCAAGTGATGTCACGAGAGCAATGTGCGTTCCATCCCACCCCTCAATCCACCACAGCAGCTGAGTGTGGAGTGAGGGGGCAAAAGGCTCTGACTGGCCATCTGAGGTCATGTTTCCACCCCAAAACTAATCCCCATGACTTGCAGGTAGTGAGTGGGGATGCCAAAAGAATAAGCCATTTGTTTAGGGCTGGCTCATTGTTACACCTGGAAGTCTGTGCACCCAAACACGTGGGTTCAAGGTTTCCTAGAGGAGAGTAGGCTCCCCAAGGAGAATGTGGGTGGGATTACTGGCAAAACAGGGAAAGGTTCCCAGTAAATAAAATCAGCAAATGTCCCTCTGTCATGCTTAATTTTATGTGTCAACTTGGCTGGGACATGGAGCCCAGTTGCTTGGTCAAACACCAGTCTGGATGTTGCTATGTAGATAGTTTTTAGATGACATGAATATTTAAATCTATTGAGTAAAGTAGATGATCTCCATAATGTGGGTGGGTCTCATCTAATCAGTTGAAGGCCATAAGAGGAAAATAGTGAGGTTGCCCAAAGAGGAAGGGATTCTGCCTGAGATTGTCTTTGGACTGAAGATGCAACATCAACTCTTCCCCGGGTCTCTACCTTGCCAGACTTGCCAGCCACCCCCCATGTTAATGTGAGCCAATTCCTCCAAAGAGCTGTTACTCTCTGACATAGATAGATTACCTACATCTTCATCTATATATGCACACACATCCTATTCTGGAGAACTATGGCATTCCTACAAGGGACATGGGGGTATGAAGAAGCATGCCATGTCACACACATTCTGGCCATTAATTCGGCATAAGACCTGATGAGTCTTAAATGCCTAGTGGCTGGGCCACCATATGAGGTCACTCAGGGCACACACTGCCCAACCCCACTTCGATTACAGCATAGCAAGCCCTCTGGAGTTGGGCAGTGTGGATGTCCTGTTGGTTCTGACCTCAAAGATACACCTTTGTGGGTTCAGAAGAGCCCATTTTCCCTTCCAGGGTGACCTTGCCCTAAGCCCTTGGCTTATGCTATATCCTATTAAATCTTCCTGCTATTACCAGTTAGAGTGGAAACAATTTACTGCTTAAATAATTTATCCAGATTCTACGCATAAAGTCTTTTGCAGAGATACAACAGCTAATAAAGAAAATTGATTTTAGAAGCCAAAGTCAATACGAGGTTAGGGAAACATTCGCCTATTTGCATGTTCCTATCTCCTGAGACTTTCTGTCACTTTGTTTGATGAGGACATCAGCCAGAGCCCACTTGATTGCAAGTGTTTTTTCATATGCAACTTACACGTCTGAAGCCGGCTGGGGCAACAGCGTGGGGATGCCATCAGCAAGTTATCAACAAAAACGGAGATTTCTGGGGCGCCTGGGTGGCTCAGTCGGTTAAGCGTCTGCCTTCGGCTCAGGTCATGATCTCGGGGTCTGGGGATCGAGCCCCGCATCGGGCTCCCTGCTCAGCAGGGAGTCTATTTCTCCCTCTCCCTCTCTCCTCCCACCTCTGCTTGTGCTCTCTCTCTCTCCCTCTCTCTCAAATGAATAAACAAAATCTTAAAAACCAAACCAAACCGAACCAAAAAACCCCAGAGATTTCTTTCCTTGGGTGCTCATTCTAGATTACTTGCTAGCATGAGGGTTAATGGCCTGACAGAGAGGGTCCAGGTCACAGGGTATTTTGTGTGACCATACCCAGGCCTAAGTAGTGAGGGGACTTGAGTATTCAAAGCATGTTGCAATGTATCCGCTTTCATAATGAAGACTTGTTTGTAATTAGAAGAAATGATTTGCATGTAGACAATTAATGTAATAAGGTATCCAAAAACAATTTTTTCCTCTGAATAGCTCCTTGTAATTTCGTTCATCTACTTCATTTCCTTATTAAGTCCTTTGTTTGCAGATAATGAAAAGGTGAATTTCAGCCCAACCAGGAGGAATTCACAACATTTTGGTTGCTGAGGCTTCCCCGTGGCGGCGGTTCGCTTGTCTCGGGGAAGCCTGCGAGCACGCTGAAAGGAGCGGGTAGGGGAGAGGGACTCAGCCATTTGCTCAAGGACAGAGGGTCCCCAACTTTGCTGCACATCAGAATCACCTGGGGGTTTGTTAAAGCAGAATGCCCAGGCCCCACCCCCAGAGCATCAGAGTCAGTAGGTCAGGGTGGACAGGGCCAGTAATTTGCATTCCTACCGAATTCCCTGGTGACCCTGAGGCTGCTGGGCCCAAACCCCACTCCAAGAACCACGGGTCTAGATCTCACGGGTTCTTCAAAGTCGTCACCTGAAGAATGGGTCCATGTTAGTCAACAATGGTGATTGAAGCATCGATAAGTACCTCACCTGACACAGGTGAGAAATCACTGCACCAGGCTTGAAAATGTGATACGATGGCTCTTTTCTTATGCTTGCATCCCCCACCATATTCAGAAAAGCTGCTCGGTGAGTCCCTTTGCCCTGGCCCTTCGCTGAGATGGAAACGGAATTGGTGAAATGAAAACACTATTTACCCTTCCAAACCATTTGCCTATCCTCTAAGAATTGGCTCAGACCCCCACCTCCTTCAGGAACTCTGGAATTGATTCCGATTAGTTTCTTAGACAAGCCGGTCAGCAAACCATGACCCACAGTCCAGCTGTCTTTGTAAATAAAGTTTTATTGGAACACAACCACTCCCATTTACTTACAAACGGTCTATGCTGAGTTAAGTAATGGGGGTCAAAGATTTCTGACCAATGAAGATGAAAATATTTACCATGTGGCCCTTGACAGAAAAAGTATGCCTCCCATGTCTCAGATAACCCTACCTTAGCACACGTGACATGCTCTGTGGTTCCTAGCTCAGCTGTCTGTCTCACCTAGGGTTCTATGCTCCTTGGAACAGGACGCAGGGCTTGGTTGTCTTGCAGTCCCCAAAGCCCAACACGGCGCTGGGCCAAAGCTTGGAGAACAGATGAGTACCCCTTGCTCAGCACCTCAAGGCACAAGAAGGAAGCTGTTCTCTTCTTCATGAATTGTCTGATACCATAAAGGGCTCTCCAGAGACAGTTCTACAGTGTGGTCCTAAGACAGGCATCCACTACCAGAAGCGCATGATGCTCTTTGATAGTGAAATCTGAACAAGGCCATCACCCTGAAGCTGGGGTGATCACCACGGTGGGGGTGAATGGAGAACTTGGACCAGTTCCTCTGGCAAGAATCAGGTGACAGCCTATATGCTGGGCATGCCATATATATATATATATGTCTTGAGAACTAACAAGGAAACCAGAGAGGAGGAAAATTGCCATTTTGCAGTCAGTTCTCATTATTCACGGTAGTAATGGTCTATAAAGTCACCATGAATGCTGATTAGTGAATACTGAGCCGTTGCTCCTAGGAGAAATACAAGGTTAGGATCCTGTGGGTCTGTGGTCATGATGTTTTTATCAAGCAATCAATACATGGCCCTGTTTTGTGTTTGTGTTTAAAGACACATTAATATATATTGTTGATTCATGAACATTGAACTCACTGACAGCAACATTGTAACTCATGCCTGCACAAAGCTTACCTAACACACACGTTTTCTCTGTAAGGCACAGCCTTCTTGTGCTTGGGACACTAGATAGCCCCTCAGCTCTATGCTTGGGAACCAGTTTAAAAAGCAAGACCACCAATAAAAAGTACATAAGTGCCAAAAATGTGTCACTAAATAGACCATGAAAAGGATACTTATTTACAGTCTGAGAGTTGAAACAAGAAGGCAGAGCGTGGTCTTGTCCAACCTCAGCTGGGAACGTGCACATCCATCAGGTGACTCAAAATTTTCATCCCTCTGCACCTGTCCGAGAATGACCACAAATGCACCAATTACTGCTTTGGGGGTTACAAATAAATTTTAGAGAGGGGAATTTGCAAATATGAAGTCCATGAATAATGAGAATCAACTGTATATGTTTTTAAGCATCAAAGAGGCAAAGAAGAGAAAAAAATCTCTTTGGACTTGCACTTACTTGATAGTTTAGCATCGTTCTTATTTTTAATTGCCCGCAGTGAGGCAGCATCATTATGAAAGGTCAAAGGCAAGGGGGAAACACACATCTTCTGATTCAACAATAAATCTGCCTCGGGCCTTCGGGGGAGACTTCGGGGCTCCCCTGTTAGTGCCCCTCCTCCTATGAGGTGGGGATGAAGCAGGGTTACCGAGCACCACAGCTTACTTACCAGTGACAGTTTTTAGAAACAATGAATTAAAAAACAGTTATTGCAAAGTTATTGCAAAGTAAAGGTCACCGTCCATCATACTGTTGTTAGTGGTGCATCCCCGGAGAGCTTGGAAGAGCACCAAAACCGTACATTTCAAGAAGGTAGTCATTAATCTCTGGTTCTTGCTTCGATTTTTTCACATGATTCACTCATTTAGTATTGCACAGATTCTAGTCCTGAATCTGCCACCGGGTACCAGCTCCAGGAGGAAAATGAAGCAGAGCCCAAAGTGACTTGAGCCTTCTGCGTGGGAACTTGGCAATACCTAATAAAACCACCTATGTGGATGCCCTTTGAACTGGGAATCCGTCAGCTAGGAACTTACCCTGAAGATGCACCCAACCCTGTAAAATAGATATACACAACGTTCCTTATGATGGCACCGTCTGTCACTGCAGAGTATTGAAAACAACCTAAGCGTTCACACACAGAAACATTGAATGAACTGTGGTGCGTCCACAGGATGTGGAAGGAAGATGCCTGTGGACTAACATGGAGCCCTTCCAGGCTCGATTGCCAAAGGAGCAATGTCCAGGTGAGCATCTAGTAAGTCGTGTCTGCATGTCAGTGGAAAAGCGTGCTTTCCCTGGGGTCCTCGGGGGGGCTGCCCTCCTCACCATGAGAGTGGATATCGAGGGGGCATGGCCAGGTCACTGGGACTGTGAACTGGAAGAAAGGAGTTCAGGCCGGACAGGGATGCAGCAGGTGTCTTCTCTCCCCAGAGAGCCACGGCAGGCCGGGCCGCCCTCACACCTGAGGCACCCTGCTTGCGTTTGACCACGGAATGAGTGCAGAAGGCAAGCGTTTTAGACCAGGGTGATGGTGCCCAGTGATGCCGCCTCACTGCGGGCCCTGAAACAGGCTGACAGCAAAGACTGGAAAGTTAAAAGTTAATTAAAACTCCTGTGCCCTTTCCACCCGCCGTCTCTGAGGGAGTGGAGGCTCGTTTCTCTTGTTTAATAAGCGAGCCGGCCGGTTACCGCTGTTAGCTGGCCCTTTGCAAACATCGCTGCTTATTATTTCCCAAACCCGGAGCCATCTCTCTCCCTGATTGATATGTCAGCGCCCAGAACCTGCCGGCAACGCCTCTCCCGCTGACACTCCTGGAGTCGACCCACTCCCTCCGCTGCGCAGCTCTTTATGAAGTCTGGGGCCAGCCCCTGAGCACCCAGGGGAGGGGGCTCACCCTTCATCTGCTTCTGTTGGTGCCACAGACTCAGAACCTCCCCAGGTGCCCGCAAACCCAGTTTTCTCAGTTAATAAACACAGTGCACCCACAGCCCCGAAGGCTGAGGCCAGCTCTGCCTCGTGCTTTGAACAGGAATGACTGGAAGGCCTTTTCCTTTCTTGTTCTAAAGTTGTCTTAAATTGGAAGCAATGTTTCTTAAGCACTTCTGGGGTGGAGGGTGGGGTGGGGGAGGTGAGGAATCCAGAGTCAACACAAGCTCCCTCTTTCTTAATCGGGAGGGAGCAAGGTTGTAAGGGGGGCTGTGAACTATGATTAAATTGCTGCCAGCCAAAGTCCCCTTGGCTTATCACGCCTCCCCAAGGCCAGCCTCCAGGCAAGCAGTATCGCCGGGGTTCTGGGCCAGGCCAAGTTCAAGGGTCTCGGGGACAAGGGGACACAGCTGGAGGGCATGACGGATAGAACAAGAGTCCATCTTCTCAAAGGAGACTTGGGGGGTCCGGGGACTTGACCCTCTGTGGTGGTGGACACCGTGTCCCGGCCTCAGGAAGTCCCCAAAAGAATACTCCTGACCCCTGAGTCTCAGAGAGGATTCCTGGATAGAGAAGTGTCCCTGAGTCTTTGGCTGGGAACGTTGGAAAAAGAAGGAGCACAGGATAAAAAGAACATCAGAAAAATAGGAAGCTGCAGGAAGACATGCCCGCTAGCTCAAACCTGCTGGCGATGAAAGTAGAAGAGAGAAAAGCCCCTGCAAACTTGTTGGTGAACCTCGTCTGAAGTCGAGCAGGAGACGGAAACTGCTATCGTCCTCCCAGGCTCCATCACATCGGGAGCGCCTTCTTGATTTGCTCAAAGACACAGGCATTTCATATGCAAGGTCACCAGAGTTACCGCGAGGCCCCAGTGCTTTTAGGATCCACTAAAACCCGTTGCTGTGTGATTTCTATGGCGGAGGAATGGAGGTCACAGGTCAGTCTCCCTCCCACCCCCACCCCCTGCCCAGGACCGCACACCTGCCGCATCTCTGTGGCCTTGCACATGAGACGCTCTGGGCTCCAGTGCTCCTCAAGGGCTCAGAGGAAGATCAGAAAAACCTCTGCCAAACTTCTAAGCCACGGTTCCGTCTTGTTAGGTTTCGCTCTTGTTAGGTTTTTAAGGAAGACGCAAATAATTCCTCCGTAGTGAGAAAATACAGTTCTTAAAGAGGGTTGGGAAATCATCTGAAATGTGCAGCCGTGTTGAAACCAATGCTTGAGCTCCTGGTGGTTTGGAAATCAGCAGGCAATTGCTTCTGCTATTGATCTCTCCCCGCAAGGCCTGCTTTGGAGAGCAGCGTGCACACTCCAAGAGCTATAAAAGGTGGGTGAAAGGGTTGAGGATTTAAATCCTGAGTAGAAAACTAAAGGCAGCTCCCGAGCAATTGCTATGAAATTTGTAAGCAATAGTCGAAAATGGGCATCAGTAAAGTGTTTTTCAGATAAGGGCCATGGGGGTAACCCTGAATATAAATGATCCCAATCCACCAGATTTTCAATGCTTTTATTAGCATACTACATATCTGGAAGCTATTTTTAAAAAATAATCCTGGAGCTCCCAAGTTGATCGGCCAGCAGAAGCCAGTCTTTGGTGCAGAGGTTTTGCTCAATCCAACCTTCAGTAGGAAGTTGGTGAGATGCTCTTCTTGTGGTGTCAGTATTTCATGTCGACTGGTGAAGTCGAGGGGAAGGTTATACTAACTGGAAGGAGCTCTGTGTATCTCGTGGATGTATTTGCTAAAAACAGGACAATGTTTAAACAGAACATGGGGCAATCTTGTGAACCTCTCGCCACCTGGATGGTGTCTTGATATTTGGTCACTTCCCTTTGGACAGCCTATGGCCATTCCTGGGGTCTCTGCCCAGGACTCTGAAATCTAGCAGAAAATACACATTTGGAGGCAGAAACTGGCTACAGGTCTCAGCTCAAAGTTGCAAAAGTTCTGATATGACCCCTGTCATGTGGCAGGGGAAATCTAAGCAGATAATATGTGATTGATCTGAGATGCACCAATTTGAGACTGATCATTGGTTGTAATGGGCATGGGGAGGCCCTGTTGTCCTGCACGAGCTTGCTCAAGGCTGCTGCATGGGCCTTCCTCCATACGGTCCTGTGCATCATGTGTCTGGATAGGTTGAGGGTAACAGCCATTGTGGAGAAAGCTCCTATGTTGGTTAATTTCATTTGTCAACGAGGCTCGTCTATGGTACACAGATATTTAGTCAAGCACCGTTCTAGATGTTTTGTGAGGGTGTTTTTTTGGTTGGGATTAACGTTAAATCCATAGACTTTGAGTAAAGCAGATTACCTTCCTTATGGTGGGTGGGCCTCGTCCAATCAGTTGAAGGCCTTAAGAAAAAGATGGATGTCCCTCTCAGGGAGCAAGAACTCTGTCTCCAGGGAGCCCATGTTATCTTGCATGATTTTTGTTTGTTTGTGGCCGTGATCGTATAGTGGTTAGTACTCTGTGTTGTGTTTGTTTGTATTTTTATAGCTCAAACCCCTACAAACCTTAGGGAAAATATTAATCAGGGTTCTCCAGAGAAACAGAACCAATAGAGTGTGTCTATCTATCATCTATCTATCTATCTATCTATCTATCTATCTATCTATCTATCTACCTATCTACTGAGGGAGACCTATTTCAAGGGGCTGGCTCACACCAATGTGGAGGCTGACAAGTCCAGAGTCTGCAGAGCAGGTGGTGAGCTAGAGACCTGAGGAAGAGCTGCCTTTCAAGTTTGAGGACCACCTGAGAATCACATGCAAAAGGACACGTCTCTATCTCACTTGAGAGCTGTGATCAAGGCTTCTTCGTTGAGTTTTGCGAAGGGAGTGAAGAGTCAGCCCTTTGGCATGCTTCATCCCTGGGCGAGGACTCAGGGGCAGCATCCGGACGTCCCACCAGACGGGTGAGAGAGCAGCACTCCTCACTGGCTGGGTGCTGTTGGGCAAGCTGCTTTACCCGCCTCAGCCTCAGCTCCTCTTCTGTAGGGCGGAGATGACGAAGCTTCCTTCACGGCACCCCCGTGAGTTCACCCAAGACAGTGAGAAAAGCGAGTGCTCAGTAACCCATGACGCTGGTTACATTGTTGTCACCACGGGGCGCTATTACATTACTGCACTGACTCGAATCCAGTTGATTGTAATGTACCATTTCAGAGTTTCTTGTTTAAAATAGAAAGAAAAAAAAGAGGTCCCCGAAGGATATCTCATCTGCACCATGTGCCTGGTGGGCTGCACAGCTCTTGAGGACGACAAGGGTCTGGGTGTCTACGCCCTCTTGGTGGGTCCTAAGCAAGCCTTGCCCCTGAGGAAGGCACTCATTAAAAGCATCCTCTTCATAGGTTTTGCAGCCTCTGCCTGAACCTCGGAGGTGCCAAAGGCATTGGAGGCAGAAACCAGACTAGGGAAGTAGATGGAGCGAGAGAAAGAACAGTGGACAAGCTCAGAGATGGTTGTGAGCTATGCACTTTGAGTGTGAGATCCAGCTCCCAGCTTTCAACCCCAGTGCACCCCAGGGTCCCAGAAGCCATTTGTGGGGCTGGGAGCACAACCCCTGGGGGCTGTTGCAGACTTCATTCTTTCCTTCTTTAGCCAGGAGAGTCTCAACTGTGAACATTCGCTCATTAGCGGTGACGAGTGGGGCTTGAAATGCAGAGGGGGTTCGTGCTACTTTACCTCCTTGTCCTGGGCAGAAGCACAAGACAGCCAGCGGAATGCAGCGCCTCTTCGCTCCTGGTCAACCGGCCGCGGAGAAATGGGAGGGACAGGAAAACACAGGCTGGGGTACTGAGTGAGAGAGCAGCAGTGTGTGTGTGTCAGCCAGAGGCCATCCCAGAATCGGGGACCGGGAACACGAAGGACATTTAAGCAGATTTGGGGTCCAAAAAGCAACATCCCAAGCAGGGGTTTGTGGGCTGAATGTCTGTGTCCCCTCCACCCCCAGTCAAATGCATATGTTGAAGTCTTAATTTCCAAGGTGATGGTATTAGGACATGGAGGCCTTTGGGAGGAGATTAGGTCTTGCGGCTAGAGCCCCACGATGGGATGAGTGTTCTTATCAAAGAGACCCCAGAGCATTCCCTCGTTGCTTCCACCATGTGAGGACGCAGAAAGAAGGCCGCCGTCTACGGACCAAGAAGCTGGCTCTGACCAGACGCCAAATCTTCTGGAGGGCATGATTTTGGGCTTCCAGCCTCCAGAACTGTGAGCAAAAAAAAAAAAAATCTATTGTTTATAAGCTCCCGAGTCTGTGGTATTTTTGTTATAACAGCCTAGGTGACGAAGACACCAAGGTAGATTACTCTATTACTAGCTTTGTCTACCAGCTTGAGAACGATGTTCCTGAATGTTAGAAAACCTTGAGGTCAAGTCTCGGTGTGTCCAGACACCAGTTGTGTGCACAAGGCATATTACTTAGCTTCCCTGAGCCTCTGTTTCTCCTGAAAACAACAACAACAACAACAACAACAACAAAAACAGCAGCTGACAGGGCGCCTGGGTGGCTCAGTCGTTAAGCGTCTGCCTTCGGCTCAGGTCATGATCCCAGGGTCCTGGGATTGAGCTCTGCATCGGGCTCCCTGCTCGGTGGGAAGCCTGCTTCTCCCTCTCCCACTCCCCCTGCCTGTGTTCCCTCTCTCGCTGTGTCTCTCTCTGTCAAATAAATAAATAAAGTCTTTAAAAAAAACCAGCAGCTGATTATTTACCCCATCTGGTACAGCTTCCCTCCCAGACGTGTACTTCTCCTTCCTATGTAGAAAAGACCATTGCATGTTAATGCCAACTGTGTCAATAATTGAATTACCCAATCTGGTGGCGGTGAGCCCTGCTCCACGCTGCCCTAAGGTGATTCAGGGATTGCCAGGGGTGGGGGGCATTGGGGCTTCCCCACTGTGGATTAGACCCCAGGGAGCTCCCTATTTATCTGTTATCTTTCGTGTGAGGTTTTACTCCAGGGCACATCTTGTGCCCCACTTACAACCTCTCAGCTCACACAGGTGTTTCCAGCCTTGAACAGGTGCATGCCCTCTCCCGGCACTGGCAACACACTGTTCAAAATAGAACTTCCCCTGTGACGGGGAATTTGGCAAAGTCTAGCAAAATCTTGTATACATGTACTCTTTGTCCAAGGGATCGACTTCTAGGATCTATTTGCAAATGCACCAGGGAAAACATGAAGACGTGTGCCTATTGATTAGTGCACTTCCTGAAAGAGCAGGAGATGGGTCCCAATCCAGTGTCCACCACCGGGGAATTACCGAAAGGACTGTGACAGTGCCATACGATGGATTATTTTGCCTATGTAAAAAGGAATCAGGAATATTTCTTTCAAAGCCATCTCTTGTATGCAGAGATAAGTGAAAACAGTAAGGTAGTAGTAGGTGAAAATAAAACAAAACAAAACAAAGTGTATGTTTTTCTTGTATTAAAAGACTTACATGGCCAAAGCTGGAACAATTTGAGCAACAAAATAATGGTAACATTAGATTATAACCTAAAGAAAAAATAAATATGTATGAGCCATACCAATATAAAAAAATAGTTGAATAAATCAATAAATGGGGTGGGGGAGTGCCAAGTGTTTCTTACAAAAGAATTCCAATTAATAAGTATAGATACCCCTCCTGTGGGAGGTTGGAGCTTCATTTCCCTCTCCTGGAGGGTGGCCTGGGCTTAGTGACTCACTTCCAAGGAATGGAGGGTGGGAAGGATAAACTGGTAATTTTCCACAGAGGTCCTGCAGACATTGTCTTGGCCAAGTGATGGAGGTTAATATCACCAGTGCAGGTCATGTTGGTAGCATCCGTTCCCTTGATATGATGCGATGAGCAGAGCATGGTACCCCCGTGCTCTTCTTCCCCTGAAGCCAATACCTCAGTCTAATCATGAGGAAAAAGTCAGACAAATGGAGGTGCACTCACCATTTTGTCTCTCCTGTGAAAAAATGGATCTAGGCAAAAATCATCAATGGCCTCCGACACCACAAAGGAAAAGGTGAGCAGGCATGACCCTGGTTGGAATCACATGCTACTGATGAAGTGTTCCAGCCCAAACAACAAAACCTAAATCTGATCAAACGCCTAGATTTGACTACCATTTTCCAGGATATACAGGGAACAGAATAACCTGTTGTACAACACCATGTGGATGTAATCCACAAAATCCAGACGGAAAGACTCAGATTATAAGGGAAATAAGAGAGTGAGGGGGACCTTACACTGAAAGAGAATGGGGGTCACACCAGCCAACCAGAATGTATGGATCTCATTTGGATCATGATTCAAACAAACAAACTGTATGAAAGGAGAGAAAAAAAATAGACAACTGGGTAATTTGCACTATGACTGTATATTTGATGATATTATGAAATTATTGTCAAATTTTAGGTATGATGAAATTGTGGTGATATGTATTTTAAAACTAGTCCTTATCTTTTAGACATATAAGTAAAAAATATATAGAAGAAGAAATACAATGCCTGAAATTTGCCTCAAAATAATCTGAGAGGAGAGGGACATTTGTAGCTAGATGATGGGAACATAGAGATCATTATAATCTTCTTTCTAATTTTGTATATGCTGGAAACTTTTCATAGTAAAAGGATTTTATCTGCCAATCTACATTACTGATTAGATATATTTAAGCCACATTTGAAGCATAGGGCTTGCTCTACACATCCCGAATTGTTAGCTTCCAAAGCAAACTTCTGGGACCTTTCACTTGTGTTGTCAAGGAAAACCGTCATGTGGATCCTTTTGCAGGTGACTTTGCTTCCCCCACCACATGACAATGCAGCAGCAGTGAGCTAAAATGTGGCCACGGTGGGTGTGTGAGCATTAGGTGTGGTGGGTTTAGCGGGGATGGGAAGGGAAACTTTGTGCTTGGCTGTGGGTGGGTTCATTTATGAATATAGTTAATAAGCATGCAAAGTTGTGGGTTCTAACCAAGCAGTGGTCCAGAAGTTGAGCAAGAGCCTGTTGCCATGGAGTGTAGGCTCCAGGGGAGGACAGAGACCGTGCACACAGATAAATCAGGCAGCTTCAGTTAGCGATGTGTGGGGTCAAGATCTTAGAACACAGTGGCGGAGGTGGCTGTGGTCCTGGAAGAGATTCTTGAACTCAGAGCCAAAACGGGGGGAGCTAGCTCTGCAAAGATCTGGGGAAGGTCCTATCTACCTTGTCTGGCTCTGACTACCACTTGGACCCATTTCCCTCCACACTTCTCCTGGCTCACTGGGCTCCGCACATGCAGGCTACCTCCTAGGTGGTCCTGAGCACACCTGGGATGTGCAGGGCTCTGCTCTGTACCTGCTGGTCCCCTTCCCCTCTGTTCCCTTTGCCGTGTACCTAAAGGACTCCCTCTTTCTTTCAGGCTCCACTCAATGGCCATATCATCAGAGCTCCCTGCCTAGTGAAACTCCTTGAGAGAGCATGCTGTTACTCTTGCCTGGCTTTATTTTCACTGTAGCATTTCCCATCATCTGACATATCATAGATTTATGTGTTTATTGTCACGTTCTTGTCAGAAGGACGTCAGCTCCAGAAGAGCTGGGATTGAATCTGTTTGGATATGTGTGAAGTCCCAGCCCCTGAAATGGTGTATAACATACAGTGAGTACTCAAAACATAGTTCTTGGACAAATAAACAAGTGTAAGAATCCTATAAGAAAAGAAGTTCAATACCATATATCAGCAATGAAAATGGAATGTAATTTATACCTTTGTTGCTTTTGTAAATGGAAACTAAAAACAACAACAAGAACAAACAAACAGGAATACATCTAATAGAAGATATATAGGAATTTTGTGGAAAAAATGACAAAATAGGGACTTCATCAAGATAAAAAGCTTCTGTGCAGCAAAGGAAACAGTCAACAAAACAAAGAGGCAACCCACAGAATGGGAGAAGATATTTGCAAATGACACTACAGATAAAGGGCTGGTATCCAAGATCTATAAAGAACTTCTCAAACTCAACACCCAAAAAAACAAGCAATCAAGTCAAAAAACAATCAAGTCAAAAAACGGGCAGAAGACATGAACAGACACTTCTCTGAAGATGACATACAAATGGCTAACAGACACATGAAAAAATGTTCATCATCATTAGCCATCAGGGAAATCCAAATAAAAACCACACTGAGATACCACCTTACACCAGTTAGAATGGCAAAAAATGGACAGGGAAAGAAACAACAAATGTTGGAGAGGTTGTGGAGAAAGGGGAACCCTCTTACACTGCTGGTGGGAATGCAAGTTGGTACAGCCACTTTGGAAAACAATGTGGAGGTGTCTCAAAAAATTAAATATAGAGCTACCCTATGACCCAGCAATTGCACTCCTGGGTATTTACCCCTAAGACACAGATGTAGTGAAAAGAAGGGCCATATGCACCCCAATGTTCATAGCAGCAATGTCCGCAATAGCCAAACTGTGGAAAGAGCCGAGATGCCCTTCAACAGATGAATGGATAAAGAAGATGTGGTCCATATATATAATGGAATATTACTCAGCTATCAGAAAGGATGACTACCCAACTTTTACATCAACATGGATGGGACTGGAGATTCTGCTAAGTGAAATAAGTCAAGCAGAGGAAGTCAATTATATGGTTTCACTTACTTGTGGAACATAAGGAACAGCATGGAGGACATTAGGAGAAGGAAGGGAAAAATAAAGGAGGGGGAGAATCAGAGGGAGAGATGAACCATGAGAGACTATGGACTCTGAGAAACAAACAGGGGTTTAGAGGGGAGGGGGTGGGGGGATGGGTTAGCCCGGTGACGGGTATTAAAGAGGGCACGTACTGCATGGAGCACTGGGTGTTATACGAAAACAATGGATCGTGGATCACCACATCAAAAACTAATGATTTATTGTATGGTGACTAACATAACATAATAAAATTAAAAAAAAAAAGACAAAATATTTATTTTAAAACACTATAGAAAATCTAATTTAATGTATTGTATTTTGTAAACATAAAAATTTATCTTCAAATTAATCTCTGATGTCACATAATTTCAATCAAAATTCTGATCCTTTATAAGCAGAAATTTGACGAGCTAATTCTATAACATAAATGGAAGAGCAAAAGGGTAAAAATGGCCAAGACAATTTTGAGAAAACTAAATAAGGTGTTGTGAAGTGTGTTGGGCAGACTGCCATACCAGATATCGTAATGTATTGTAAAGTTATGGCAGATAAGCAATGTGACAGTCAAAGCACCAAATGGAATACAGCCCCCAGAAGCAGATCCATTCATGAATGGGAAATTAAAATATGAGAAAGATGTTCTTGGAGGCCAATGGTAGAATAGACTGTTCAATAAATAGTGCTGGGACAACTGACTATCCACGTGGGAAATAAAATGAAATTAGCTCCCCAACTCATTACCTCATGCTACAGCCAATATTCAATTCTAGTCGCTTAAAACACTAAATGAGAAAAGCAAAATAATTTAAGTTTGGAAAGAAAATTATGAGAATATCTTAAAAATTTCAGAATAGGGATGTATTTCTTAAGGAAGATTAAAAAAGCAAAAATAGAGAAAATCATTGCTAAATTCAATTATATTAAAAAAAGAAACTTTTTAGTCATCAGGAGATGCTATATTAGAAATGCAAGGATAAGCCACAGGTCAGGGCGACTAGGTAAGAAAAATAAATAAAAGGTAATAAATATGTGTTGTTTTATGTTTTATTACATCTGTGGTAATTTGTTACAAATTAAAGTTGATAGAAATGACATGCCTTTAGATCCTTGATCCATAAGAGCATAGCCCTGTTTCTGACTCTTCCTTTTCCTCCATGTCAGGACATTTGTCCTGAAGGACATCCTTGAAAACACCTGCAGGCCGGCCACCCTCACACCTCCACTGTTCAGTAGCAAGGTCCAGGCGCCATCCTCTCTCGCCTGAATGTTTGTTTGTATCCCTGGTTGGAACTTGTTCCCTTCAGTCTTTTGTTAAAACAGAAGCCAGAGCAATTCTGACCCTCCCTCCAGGTGACATGCACCTGCTGTCACAGGATGCTTGTCTACACAGGCTCAGAACCCCAAGACTCTGAGACCTCACCACTTTCATCAGGGTCCCAGGCACCTGCCCTGGGCAGTGGTGGGTGAGGACCCTGGGGTGGGCGCTCTAGTTCTTTAGACCCCATTTATTCCCCAGTAAAATGAGGAGCTGGGATCAAGCTGATATCCAAGGGCCCTGCAATCTCCAGTCTTCTGTTGACATTAAGATGCTTCAGATGGCAACTGGCTGGTCCACAGACAAGAGCCTTATAGTGTGTGTGGTTTTTTTTCCCCGAGATACTTACTGGTATTTGTCTTTCTCTCTCTGACTTATTTCTTTTTTTTTTTTTTTTTTTTTTAAGATTTTATTTATTTATTTGAGAGAGAGAGAATGAAAGAGAGTATGAGAGGGAGGAGGGTCAGAGGGAGAAGCAGACTCCCTGCTGAGCAGGGAGCCCGATGCGGGACTCGATCCCAGGACTCCGGGATCATGACCTGAGCCAAAGGCAGACTCTTAACAAACTGAGCCTCCCAGGCGCCCCTCTCTCTGACTTATTTCACTTAACGTAATACCCTCTAGCTCCATCCATGTCGTCGCAAACGGCAACATTTCATTCTCTTTTATAGCTGAGTAATAAACCACTGCTTATATTAAAAACATTAATTCATCTGCAATTTATTTTGTGTGCGTTGTGAGGTACAAATTCAATTTTCCTACCACTAATTTAATGTCACCTCTGTCAAAACCAAAATATAATACAGGTGTGGGTGTTTGTCTATCCTTACCTTTGATTTCAGTTCCATTGATTTAATTTCTTATCCCCATACCAGTGACATAGTTTTATACTGTAATTTTGCAATGAACTTGGCAATATGACAGGGACAACCACACATTTTTGTTCAGCTTTAAAAAAAATTTTTTTGGCCATTCTTGAACCCTCGATCTTCCCTTTCATTTCCACGATCAGTTTTTTTTTTTTTTTAATTTTATTGATTCATTTGAGACACAGAGATATGGAGAGAGAGAGAGAGAGCATGAGCAGGGAGAGAGGCAGAGGGAGAGGAGAGGGAGAGGGAGAAGCAGGCTCCCTGCTGAGCCAGGAGCCCGATGTGGGGCTCGATCCCAGGACCCTGGGATCATGACCTGAGCTGAAGGCAGACGCTTAGCCATCTGAGCCACCCAGGCGCCCCTCCACGATCAGTTTTTAACTCTCAAGAAATATCCTGTTGGTCTTTTGGAATCCCATTACATTATTGATTAGTGCTTACACCTATTTTATTTTATATCTGTGCCTAGTTATCTAATAATTTGATATTCTGAATGAGAGATTTTCTAAATTATATTTTCTACTTTTTTTTTTTTTAGAAATTCTTATATGACATTCGAGATACGCAACAAGGTGTGAAGAATAATAAATATATGCTCATGTACCCATTGGCCAGCCTAGGAAATAACGTTATCACTGTAATTAAACACTACTAGTTACCCTTTCCTTATCACCTCCCTCACCCCAAGATGGAACCACTATTCTAAATTTGGGTTTTGATGTAACGTGCATCTCTTTTCCTTACACTCCATATATGCACACAAACATATTCCTATGTATGCTTTTGACCTTTAGATAAGCAACATCACATTGGACACATTCTTCTGCCACTTGCATTTTTAATTTTGAAATTTTTCAAAAATGTTTTTCCAACATATTTGTGATATCCCCCTCTCATGAATCCTGTAGCTCTAGTTCATTTATACTCATGGATATATAGATAATATCATCTGGCAATAAATATATCTGGTTTTCTGCAGCTGGACACTTTAACTATTTCTCTGATTTTTTTTTTCCTCTTGCAAGCAACGCTGTTATGAGCTCGTTTACATATCTCCTTTGGAATACAGAGGAAAGCTTCCTTGGGCCACACAGAATGGCTGGGCCTTATGGCATGCGTATCTCTGACCGCACTGGGCATGGACATGTCATGCCAGCAGTTAGAAGATTCACAACAGCAGTGGGGAGTGAGTACACCCAACAGTTCCATCCTCCGGTATTTACTTAAGAGGATCGAAATCACACGCATGTGATTGGTCACAGCAGCATTATTCCTAGTAGCCAAAAAGTGGAAACAGCCCCAAAGTCCATTAACTTATAAATGGATAAACAAAGTGTGCTGTATCCGTACGGTGGAATAGTACTCAGCCACAAACAGGAACGGGGCGCAGATCTGTGCTTCGACATACATGGGTCTTGGACATGTGGCGCTGAGCGAAAGAAGCCAGGCGGAAAACCCCGCTTGCCAGGATTCCATCTGCATGAGGAGTTCATAACGGGCAAATCTGTACAGACAGAAAGTCGATTCGCAGTCGCCGGGGGCCGGGGGCCGGCAAACGGGAGTGAGTGCCGATCTGCATAGGGTTTCAGTTCGGTGGTGAGAAGGTTCTGGAACTAGAGAGAGGTGACGGCTGTACAGCTTTGTGAATGTACTAAAACCCACTGAACTGCTCACTTTGAAAGAGCAAAGTATGTGGTGTGTGGATGTATTTGCCACATGCAGAAAGGTATTTGTAGCACGGGAAACCAAGGACCAGTACTCAAGCTACTTATGCAACTCGGAGGCATCAGCAGTGAGAAAACGGACTGAGTGTATGAATGGGCAATTTAATAAAAGGAAAACACAAATGGCCAATAAATATGTAATATAAAACCACGGGACTAGAAGATGACACAGAGCCTTTTTATCTGGGGCCGTGGACTGGCAGGACAGAAATCTTCAGCTATCTGACCGTGCTGTGCTTCCTCCACTACCTTCTTAGTCCCCTCCTCCACCCACAGAGAAAACCCTGCTACAGAAGGAGAAGCAAGAGCAAGAGGGGGACCAGACCGGGTGAGAGACAGAGAGAGGTGGGAGGGGGAGAGGGAGAGACGGAGAGAGAGAGGGGGAGAGAGGGAGAGACAGAAGAGAGACAGGTACGGAGAGACAGAGGGAGAGAGAGAGACAGAGAGACAGAGGGAGAGATAGAGAGACAGAGAGAGACAGAGACACAGAGAGAGAGATAGAGAGGTACAGAGAAACAGAAGAGAGCCAGAAGG
>NW_023270447.1:91305254-91340249 GCF_011800145.1 Mirounga leonina | reverse complement strand
AGAGATAGAGAGGTACAGAGAAACAGAAGAGAGCCAGAAGGAGAGACGGAGAGACAGAAACAGAGAGAGAGAGAGAGAGGGAGAGACAGAGAGACAGAAGGAGAGACAGAGATAGGGAGAGACAGAAATAGAGACAGAGGGAAAGACAGAGAGAGCTAGACAAAGGGAAACAGAAGGAGAGACAGAGTTAGACAGAGAGACAGGGAGAGAGTCAGAGGGAGAGACAGAGAGACAGAGACAAAGAGACACAGGGAAGCAGAGAAAGAGAGAAGATAAATAAGAAAACCTGGACACCTGTCCACAGGGTGGGGGCCCTTGAGGCCAGCTCTACTCTTGGACTTTTCAGCTCCAGGAGCCAATAACCCTCATTTTAGCTTAAACTATTTTGAGTTAGGTTTCTGCTGCTTTTATCTGAAAGCACTGGGTATGTAGCTTTTGTTGGACCAAATGCTTGAAAATATTTGTAAAATTGAATTGCGTTTGCTGTTTCCAAAGACAGTAAAAATGAAGAGCCAAACGCTTATTTATTAAGCTATCTTCTCAGCACCAGGGGTCACCGCATGCTGCATCATGTGTCTTGCTTTACCATTGTCTCCAGAACGTATAGAAAGAAAACGTCTACTGATTTCCTGGCCATTTTCAATTTATTACACATAGAACAGGGATGCTATGATTCCTTATGGTTTTATAAATCTCCCCCAAACCTAAGCCATGTGGATATGTTTGGGCATAATGAGCTTCTCATTCATATCTTCCTTCATATTCCCAAAGGTGTTTGTAACTCAGCGAAATTCAGAACACGTGACTATGCATAGGGTGCTGCTGGTGGATGGGGTGTGAGGAGAAGGTTCCAGTACAGGAGAAGAGTGAGCATGGGTGGCTGGAGCAGAAGTCCAAGCTGATTGTCTAACCTGGCCTCCTCTCTTCTGTCCAACGGATGTGTGGTCTTCTCTCTCCAGTCCTTGCTACGTGGATTTTCCCGCTCAATCAAAGCAGGACACCCTATGTTGATTCTCAGACACTTCTTGCGTTGTGGCCATGGCCACAGTTAAACAGCCAGCGCCAGATGCCCGTGCTGCCTTCAGCCCAGTTAATAAGTTTCCCCAATTTTTCGCTAGCTGGTGATTACATCTTTGCCCCATTTAGTGTGTGGATAAGTAACAGCTTCCAGTTTTGCAGGAACCACAACACAGCCATTGAAAGGCATGTTCCTGTTTGTGATCTAGGCTGTGAAGAAAGTCCACAAATTCCTCCACACAGAAGAGACTGACCCTCTGGCCATTTGGAGAATGGACTCCTGCAGAACCCAAGACCAGGAGGAGAAGCAACACCTGTGCCCAGAAGCCAGGGGGAGGACGCAGCAACTGCAGGGACCATGCAGTCTCAGTCTCTAGCCCACTCCATTAGCAAAGCTCTCTTGTGAATGTGACAAAGAATGGAGGTCATTTCTTGCCATCTGCAACTCAGAGAAAGGGGACAGTTGATCTATGTGATCCAATGGTGCTGGGGAGGTGTATAATGCATCTTTTTTGTCTTGAACACCAGGGACCAGACAGGCTATGAAGAGGCCAACTCTGGAGCAGGGGAGGGGAGGCATGTGAAGGGCAAACATTTTGCACCTTGGTTGAAAGGTGGCAGGGGAAGGGAGAGGAAGGAGGGCAGAACTGGTATCAAGCTCTTAGATGGGGTCATGGTGGGTTACAGCTAAATCATGCACTATTGTCTTCTAAATTTCCCATCTTCTAAATAAGGAGGTGGGGCAGTTATTAAATGTTCTGAGAAATCAAGACGGATAACATAAAAATCATCTGGATAACAACTTCATTATATTAAGGCAAGTAATTGGAGGGCCCATGTGTGTTGACTCCAAATATTCTGCATGCACGTCTCATCTCTCATCTGCATATCCATAAATGCCTTATGGATAATGGCTGTTATAAAAATGATGAATTACTTAGGTGGGTTCTTTTTACAAACAAAACAAAACAAAAAAAAAACAAAAAAAACAAAGGAAAGATTGTCTTTAGATGTTATTTCCTTGAGGGACACCACAGCAGAAATTGACGTTGGCTTCTCCAACTTTGCCAGATGATTTTCATTGTTGTTTTCCTCCTATTTGGTTTTGTTGTGTTTCTTAGAGGAAATGTTCACCAGCACCAACATCTCTAGATTTGCAGAAAATTAATTCTGTAGATGATGTGGAAACGATAG
This sequence comes from Mirounga leonina, assembly GCF_011800145.1. Taxonomy (NCBI): domain Eukaryota; kingdom Metazoa; phylum Chordata; class Mammalia; order Carnivora; family Phocidae; genus Mirounga; species Mirounga leonina. The sequence continues at coordinate 91,338,038 of NW_023270447.1, read as the reverse complement.
CCTATAAAGTTAATGAGATATTACTGAAGGCTGGATAAACAATTAGCAGTATTAGCTGGGACGATAAACCAGGACCTGTTGCCATCTAACAGAACTGCAACTAATTAAATTGAAAATTACAGCACAAGTGTGTGAAAACAAAAGCGGATGGAATGGGGTGAGAATTAACGGAGCTAATATTGCAAAGGCAACACTGTTATTAAAAATGAGAGGAGGGTGGTGTATTAAAACCATCAATTTCCCCCCCATCCTTTGCTGGATTTTGTGTTAATCATGGCATTTCCCCCACGGTCCCCACAACCCCAGAGCATTTCTGGCCACTCTGCGGGTCTCCAGAGAGTCTAAGCTTAAGTCTGTGGCTTCTCGTGCTCATCACCTGAGAGTGGCTGTACCCACCCAAGTGGAGGAGTCCCTTCCTGACCCCACAGACCATCCACCAGTTCCCTGAAGCATGAAATTGGCTTCCTTGTTTCTGAGCATGAAGAGCTATAGAACTTCCCAGAAAAAAATTAGCTGCATCTCAAATGTCAACATTTTGTGTTAGATTTGGGAATCCTACAGCCCAGCTCCCAGGGGCATAGAGCTTTATTTCTCCTTTAAAAAATACAGTCTTCCTATTTTATAGCTCTGCCTCTCCTCCTTGTCTTGGAGAGCTGAGAGCATCCCCGGAAGCCAGGTAGAAACGGAAACAGAGCTGGTATCACAGGAAGATTCTTCCATCAGGCAGAGACCCAGGCAGGACGAACAAGCTGGGTGCTGGTCTGGCCATGGTGGAGAAGATGCAAGAGAACCAGATGTCTGTTTGGGAGACCCAAGGTTGATGGTAGCCAAGACATGAGAGTAAAAAACAAAACAAACAAACAAAAACTTTGCCCATCTTGTTGAGCATATCCAGGTGTTCCGACGGCACAGGCATCATCTCTCTGCAGGTTTCACATGTCTGGAGGGGGAGGCCACAAAGTCACTTCCCTTTCATGAGAGCTAGGGAATCAGCTGCATGACTCCAAACCTCATGGGCTTCTCTCTAAGGTTGCATAAGCTGTTGCACTGACAGAGAAGAAGCCTGTGTTGGCAGGGAGTTGCTGCCTAGTTCCATCCCAGCTCCCAGAGAAGGGGCAGGACTGCAGAAATCTGAGAAGAACTTGGAAGGTTAGAACTGGGGGAGGGGAGAGCATATGCTCTCAGCATTCCTTTAACCAATGACAGCATCCCGAGACACCTGAAGGGAATTTTGTCCCACTAGAGAATAAACCTGCACAAGCCACATAGCCCGGGGGTCTGAGAATGACCCTTCCATGGATAAGAACACCTCTGCTTCCCACAGGATTTATTGGAACTGGAACCTTAGACTCTAAATTCCCAATAAAAGTTTTCCCCCAATATTTGAGGCTTCCTCCAGGCTTCCCCCCACTTTTCCATTGTCTCTAACTGGACAGATTCCTTCCCTCAGGGCCACCAGAACCCTTTCCATGTTACTGCAAAAGGGGGGCATGGGATGAGGATGACTTTCTCTGGATCCCAAGGCCCTGAGTGTGGACCATTTGGTTTTGTCCTTATTATATTCTTCTCCAATTGATTATGCATGCATATTTGGCTTCCCCGAGTAGTAAGCTCCAAGACTTACAAGGGATCTGTTCTCTACACATCCTCACACACACATATACACATACACATACACCTCCACCACCACCCTCCATGGTTAGTCCTGGCTGGACATACCACAGGGGCTCAAAGGTGATCATCATGAAATCAGAGCCTACTGAAATCTGTGGCACTTAGCTCTCTTTCCCTATAAGCTGTTCCCTATAAGCTGCTCCATCCATGAAGAGAACAGACCCAGCTCCTTTGCTGAAGTGGCCCCTCAGAGCTTCTGCCTCTCCCCATTGTGGTCCTTGCTGCTCATGGCAGTCTTCTGACTCTCTGTCATTAGATAAAGGTCAGTTATTGACAATCTGGCTGGAGAAGAAGCATTATCAAAGAGGCGGCTGCCAAGTTTGATGCATACAGTCTCTTTGATAGATCACAACATAAAGGCCTTTGCTTCAGGCAAACTGCTCTAAAACCTGGCTGGGTTACCTATAGGAAAGTATAAGTTGTTTGGGAGAAAGTTGGAGGAGAATTCATTGCTCAGCAGGAGCCCCACAAGAATGGCAGTTATCTCAGCCCACACCAATGCTGAATAATTGATGACAATACAACAAAAGCCACTCAACAGGACTATGTTGTACTCTCCAGCAAGAACCCTTGAGTTGAGAACAGAGAACAGTTGAGCTCTCTGCTGTAGAGGTTCTGCTCCTAATGGTGCTCTTACTGGTTCCACGAAGAACGAGGAATTGGTGTTAATTGAGCTCCACCCAAGTGACCCTCCACAGGAAGGGAGCCAGGGCCTAAGTTCAGGACTTGCTCTGAACCTTCTGAACCTCACAGCACACAAGGATGGTGATCAATTAGTCCTCAATAGTGACTTCTCTATCAACATAGACATAGGTTCCAAAGATGCCCATCCAATTGAACACTACTGACTCCATTTGTTCAACAGGTTTCATCCTTTCAGGTGAAGATAATTATCAGAATGAAGTCTCAGAAGACCCTAGACTTGAAAACCCTTCAGAGTCGTATCACACATGAGAACAGAGCGGCAGAAAAAACTTTAGTGTAAATACTGTAATTCTACCAGTAATTAAATAACCTTAAACTGACTCATTATCTTCAGAGTTACATGTTAATAATTTTACTGGTAAACATTTTGTAAGTTAATTTTGAAAAGACCAAAAGCATAGATGGAGTTAATTAATTCCATATTTACACCAGGTTTTGTACTTTTCACTTCAAATAGTGTTTTGAAAAGTCAAGATGTGTATAGGTATATTATAAATGGCAAAGTGATAATGTCATCCTGAAATTGTTTGGGAGGGGAGCTCCATCTTAGGGGATGAAGCTCAAGGAAGACAAAGCTCCCTGTACCGTTCTGGCGATGGAGTGTCACACTTAGGCAAGACAGGGGCCCTCTGATGGGAAAATTAAATATCAATGGTTTTCCTACCCCTTTAGTTCACTTAAAATATTGGGAAATGCATCATCATCCTATCTCATGATTTTTTTCCCCCATGGGACCCTATCTTAGACATGCCATATACTGGAAGGTAGAGCTGGTGGCCAAACAATGATTCGCAGTATTAATGGTAAAAAGTTAAAGTGAACCCTTAGTCCTTTTCTCAGGAAGGCATTCAATATATTGTTTCAAATACAGCTCAGTCTGGACCCTGGAGAAAGCACAAGTGCAGTGTGTATCGGTATTTCAAACGCACATGGTGTCCTTCCACCGGGATGCTTTCAGCACTGAGACCTCTGGACAGCTCCACGGCCGCGGGAACATTTCCTCTCTAGGAACAGATAACACCCTTCCCCAAAGGTTGATCCCATTGCCTTCTCCCTTAAGAGTGAACCTTTGCAGGAATCTAGTGATAGGGTATGTGTCTTCCTTCTCTTGGTTTCGTTAAAGAAAAATCCAACCTGCAAGATGGTCACTCACCCTCTACCCACTCACCCGCCCTCACACTTCGAAGCATGCCTATGACCATCAGCTCATTGATCTCTTCAATTGCTTGAAGAAAAGGTAGATATTGCATCCTAATTAACCCATCTAACCCTGCAGTTTCAGATATCTTTGTGTTAGTGAAATTCTGGGTTAAGGTTAATGATTTAACTCTGCTTCTAAGCATGTTCTTTCAGGAGGTAATTCACACATACTAGAGGAGGCATGCAAGGACACAACATGCCCCAGCTACAGGGTCAGGGCAATGCGAAGCAACTTTTAATAAGGCAACAGGCAGAGGTTGGAGGTTGAGTCAGATTCTTAGCTAATTACAGACACATTATTCTGGGAATGATTAACATTCAGAATCAGGGCCAAAGCTGGAGGGGACATGATAGGAAGAAGTTTTTGAGCTAAACCCACAGATGTCTATTGTGTAGAAGGAAGCCTTATGCTTAGGATGAACCCAGCCATGACTCTGCATTTCTTCTGTGAGCTTTAGGAATTAATCTTTTCATTTAGAGTCCAATCGTAAGCCATGTAGAAGGAGAAGAATATCACTGAACAGCACGTGGAGGCAGAGATGGCCTCAGGTATGTGATTCAGCTGCTTTCTCTGAGAGACAGAGGAGATGGTGGGCTATAGACCTAAGATCCCCACTCAGAAACACCCCACTGTTTTCAACAATGCTGAACTCCACCATACATATGGGCATCATTTCTTGGCTGCATTAATTTTTAATAAGCTGGTTGCATCATATCTAATCACACCACAGAGGGCAGTTTTTATATTTTATAAGCACATATAAATCCCTTCCCAATCTGCAAGCTCCTTGGTGGCAGTTTGCAAAGGCTTTTGGGTAGCATGCCTTAAACCTTCATCTCTTGTAGTCACCCCAGACTTGTAAGTACCTCCGCAAGATTCATTGTTGCTTGAATAATTGAATCTATTTAAAGAAATGAAGCCAATTAAGCTTTCAGTTTATGACCAAGAAATAATTTCACCATGTGGTCAGATTCTACTAAGTATCTGGGGATTCAATTATTGTTTAGAGCTCAGAAAAGTCCAAACAGGATCCTAAATTATGTCAGACAGACTTTTCCCTGCCATTTAGCAAGATAACCTCTGAGTCCAGACTTGATGGTAAGACATCAAAACCCAAAACTCTATGTATCTAACATCTGCAAATTCTCTAAACATATTTTTTTACCAAAATCCTCAGGCCAAGACTCATAAGCTAGGATTTGTGGCTCTGTGCTCTGGTTTTAGTGTTTTAGTACCCCCTTTCCCTAGTGCCCCTTTCTTCTTTCCATAAGAAACCCAGAGTCCTCCTAAGTCTCTCTCTGATCATTTTTTTCCTTAGGCTCTATTATGCACATAAATGTGTAAGTGATGGATGAAAGTTTAAAAAAAAGTGAACTTTTTTGGTGGGAATTTGCAATGTGAATAGGAAATGTCATCTGAGAATAAAGAGAAGAAAATGTAGGCAATTGGATTAGTAGGTGTCACCACAGGTGGAGAAGAACTCTGGTGATGTCTTAGTTCTTTGGGGGGCCTGCTCTGCTTGATGTGGGATAAATTCATCGCTGTCCCTCATCCCTGTTCATAGCACAGGGCCATGGCCCCCAGCAAGCTCTTGAGAGGGAGGAGGATTGACATCTCAATACTTTCTCCAATCCTCAAAAAGGAGCTCGTCCTTCAGTGTCAACAACCTGTGTGTTCTCTTTGACGATTCCATGAAATGGGAAATGCCAGATGTAGGTAATGTTTTGCAATGCACCCATGAGGACCTGCCTTGATTCAAGTCACTCACCTTCTGGTTGGTTCACATTGTACAAGGTTTCTAACCATAATGATCCCACTCTTCTTTCTCTTCCTTTGCTCAACCGCAAACATTTTTCTGTTAACTATGCCATGTCAGGTGGTACGACAGGCACTGAGTATGGAGATTTGAGCAAAATCAGGTGTTCACACCAGTCAGAATGGCTAAAATTAACAAGTCAGGAAATGACAGATGTTGGTGGGGATGCGGAGAAAGGGGAACCCTCCTACACTGTTGGTGGGAATGCAAGCTGGTGCAGCCACTCTGGAAAACAGTATGGAGGTTCCTCAAAAAGTTGAAAACAGAGCTACCATATGATCCAGCAATAGCACTACTGGGTATTTACCCCAAAGATACAAATGTAGGGATCCGAAGGGGTACGTGCACCCCGATGTTTATAGCAGCAATGTCCACAATAGCCAAACTGTGGAAAGACCCAAGATGTCCATCGACAGATGAATGGATAAAGAAGATGTGGTATATATATACAATGGAATATTATGCAGCCATCAAAAGGAATGAGATCTTGCCATTTGCAACGATGTGGATGGAACTGGAGGGTATTACGCTGAGCGAAATAAGTCAAACAGAGAAAGACATGTATCATATGACCTCACTGATATGAGGAATTCTTAATCTCAGGAAACAAACTGAGGGTTGCTGGAGTGGGGGGTGGGGTGGGAGGGACGGGGTGACTGGGTGATAGACACTGGGGAGGGTATGTGCTCTGGTAAGCGCTGTGAATTGTGCAAGACTGTTGAATCTCAGATCTGTACCTCTGAAACAAATAATGCAATATATGTTAAGGAAAAAAAAAAGAAGATAGCAGGAGGGGAAGAATGAAGGGGGGGAAATCGGAGGGGGAGACGAACCATGAGAGATGATGGACTCTGAAAAACAAACTGAGGGTTCTAGAGGGGAGGGGTTAGCCTGGTGATGGGTATTAAAGAGGGCACGTTCTGCATGGAGCACTGGGTGTTATGCACAAACAGTGAATCATGGAACACTACATCAAAAACTAATGATGTAATGTATGGTGATTAACATAACAATAAAAAATTAAAAAACAAAACAAAAACCCAGGTGTGCTCCTGAACCTCTTAGAGGAAAAGTATGGCAAAGAAAAGACATGTCGATCAATCACCACACTGACGTCTGCTATCTCTCTGGCTGCCACTTGTCAGTCTTCGTAAAATGCATCTCTTCTTCTGCCCACACCTTCACTCTTTATGTATTTGGCTCCTCTACTCTTTTTATTCCTATGTAGGTGACCGGTTCTTTCACCTCTGAGATTTGCCATTTCATTTCATTATAATTCTATGCCCGTGACCCCCAACTCTGTGTCTGGTCCAACCACTCGCCTAAGCTCCAGACATGTTTCCAAAACCTCTTAACAGACATCTCTATTTGGATGCCCCCTCCCTTCACAAACGAATCATGTCCAAACTCAACTTGGCAACTTCACGAATACACTGCCACCATTTCCCCAGTGTCTCAACTGGAAATCTGGGTGTGACTCACCCATATCCACTCCCTCTCACTCAGCCTGAATGTCCTAGCAGTCACAAAGGAAGCCAGTTTTACTCCCTGGATCTCTCTTAGAGTGGATTCCTTCTATTCTTCCAATCTCCATCCCCCAGATTACTGCAAACTACTATCTTTACTCTCTTATGCCCCCACTTTCTGTCACATTGCTATCCCACCTTAAGTCATTCAATGCCCTTCACAATGGCACCTCCTCCATGAAGCCTTCCCTGAATCTCTCCCTCCCAGTAATCTTTCTTCCTCTGAGCTTATTATCTCCTCTTGTTTTGCAGCACAAATCTAGAAGAGTACCTTATATCAGGGTTATTTGGGTACTGGTGTTGACCCACCTACTCTTTTCTTGAGAAGGACCATGCTTTTTCATGTCTATATTCCCCTCACCTGCAAGGATCCCTAGCTCATGCCTGTTATGTGAACAAAAAGCAGCACGAAGCTAAGAAGAGCAGGATTTAAAGACATCATAGAGTAAAGGCCCCATGGCCCAGGTACCTCTGAAGAGAGATGAAGAGGTAGTTGGACATTTCTGGGGAGTTCCCTGTGACAGCTACAACCAACCTTACAAACTGACATTGGAAGGTATAAAGCTAGGGCCTCAGGGCCCAATCCTCTCCAGCCTATCTTAATGCCATAGGATTCCACCGTTAGGGAGAGAGTACCCGGGAGCATGGTTGGATTTGATGTCACCAGGGATTATCTGACAACCTGCCAAAACCCCCAGGGAGAGTGCATTTAACTGTGGCTGGGGAGCAACCAGGTGAGAGCAAGATTCTTGGGAATGAGCCCCCAGGCAGGTGGCTCTGGGGTTGGGCTAGCACTGAAGAGAGGAAAGGTTACAGCTGGAAGTGTTAAAGCCCTAAAGACAATGCATGGGCCACATTGGAGTTGCCATCCTGCCTCTCAGGTATACAGGAATCTGTGAGTCAGGTTTTCCACACGGGATATAATCATAGGCTCCCTTCATCATCCATGGTGGACTAGGGACCAGACAGGCATATCTAATGGCTCCTCTCCTGCAATGTGAACTTGGGGAACTAGACTCCAGAAATGTTTTCTGGAACAATTTGTGAGTGGTGGATGCTTTCAGGAGGCTGGGGTTGACAGGCATCCCCAGACTGGTTTATGTTTAGTGCTATTGAAGAGGTAGTATGAAGGGTACCCAGCGAGAACCCACACAAATTAGCCAGGGTAATGTTTCCTTGTTCCTGGGATCCAGGCTGTGTGAATCTCCTCCTAAAGCAGAGTCTGACCACATGGTGAAATTATTTCTTGGTTATAAACTGGAAGTTAATTGACCCCATTTCATTAAGTGGATCTAATTATTTAAGCCCCAACAAAGGTTCTGGTGATAGTTACTAATGAGGGTGCTCTTAGCTGTCCCCTGCCTCAGGGACTCAGGGGGCACCCTGTGGCCCAAATGAGCTAATGTAGCAATGACTAACAAGCCCTGGGGCCAGGGAGGAAAAAGGTTCCACAGAACTATGGCCTTGGGAACGAATTGCCTAGATTAAGAAGTTCAAATACCTCCACAACTGAATAAGAAATGAGTCTGGAACTTTATCCAACAGTAAAAACCAACATAAAGTGTTCCTAGAGACAAGGGGAGGCAAAGGGCCATGGCTCTAGAAATGAGGTCCATAAAACACTGGCAGTCGGTGTCTACTTGGCCATCCTGGAATTCTAGTTCAGAACCAAGCTTCCTGGGTATATGTGAGGTTGGCCATACTCCAGGGTGAGGTACTGAGCCATGCCACACAATTGCTTTCCTTTCAGCTATGCTATTGGATGACCTCCTGTAAGCCTTGAAATGAGTGCAGTGACCACACAAAATGAATAAAGGAATGACTGAGACTTAAGCAATTGTCCTCAAATTTCTCACACACACAAGAGAATTCAATTCCTTCTAGGTATGGTTGTCAATGCTGTCTGGTAAAATAATTAACGGACATTTTCTCCTTCTTGTGATGGGTTACCAAAATCCCAAATTTCAATTTATAGTTGATCCCTTAATCCTGAGTCCAGTTGATGATGCCTAGATTATAAAAGCATTGTAAGGTATTTTATTTTTGTGCAATTTGAAGCAGACTTGCAAGCCCGTTACATATACATGGTATGTACTTGTTTCTCAATGGCCACAGAGAAATGGCTCTCACGGCGTGAACAAGAACGATGATGGCAGTGATGGTGGTGATGATGATAGCTGATGGGATCTTCAGGTGCCCTGTTATAACCCTATTCATCATTCTCCCCACCATCGGGTTCTGACCAAATTGGGAAATAAAGGAGCCAATGGAGGCTAACACCTGAACCATCTTACAGGTGGAGGTCAGATTGGATGATGCAGCTCTAGCTCTGCTAGCCTTGTGAGCTGGCGATGTTGGGTAGACCTTCTCACCCTTCCCAGGACTCCCCATGGTGGACCTCAGTGGAGTAGAAGAGGACATGGGCACTTTCCAGAGCATTCTCAATTTTTCTCTTCCCATATTTACCAATCAGATAGGTCCCTGCATATGGAAGGACACATCCTGGCAAAGAAGAGTTTTAGGGAAGCCAGTTATGAGCCAAGGGCTGTGTTACCACATCACCGGCATTACGTCTCATCTTCGTAACAACCTAAGGTGGACCTTATCAATCCTGTTGTAGAGATGAAGACTTGATGTGGCCAGAAAGTTAAGTGAATTACCCGAGGTTGCCTGCTAGTAAGTGAAATAGGATAGGAATTTTGAACTCAAGATTTTAAAGCCTTAAGGCTTTCCAAAGTGCTTATACCTGAAAACTGTGGAAAGCCACAATCCTCAAGAAGTGGTCCAAGGGCTTCTGGGAATTTTCAGACCCTTCTGGGGGTTTTCAGGGTCAAATTTTTTCCATCAGAATACTAGGGTGTCATATGCCCTCTTCACCCATATTCTCCTGCGGGCGTCCAGTGGAGTTTCCCAAAGGTTACTGGATGTGTAGTATCACCACCACTAGTTGAATGGAGAAGCAGATGTGAGCACTGAACTGTCTTCTATTAAGACAGAAATTAAAGAGACTTGCAAAAGTTGTGAAATAATGCCACTCTTCTCACTAATTTTTTTGTTTTATAAAACATATTTCTTTTTATAAAAATGTTTATATTGGGGCACCTGGGTGGCTCAGTCGTTGAGTGTCTGCCTTCGGCTCAGGTCATGATCCCGGGGTCCTGGGATCGAGTCCCGCATCGGGCTCCCTCCTCAGCGGGAAGCCTGCTTCTCTCCCACTCCCGCTGCTTGTGTTCCTGCTCTCGCTGTCTCTGTCTCTGTCAAATAAATAAATAAAATCTTTTAAAAAAAGAAAGAAAAAATGTTTATATTAATATGTAGTAGGCTTATTATTTTAATGAAATAATAAATGTTTTATTTTTTCTGAGTTTTAATTTCTAATATGATAAATCTGAATAGATATCAATAAAAGCTCTTTGGGATTCTCAATATATTTTAAGACCATGAAGTGTTCCAGAGACTGAGAAGTTCGAGAACCATTAGTGTAGACCCTCATTTAACCGAACACAACATGTGGACTTTTCAGACTTTCATTTCTATTCAGTACTCCAAAGGACTAGTGTAGCTACCAGCAAACTGTGAAGCCTGGGTTTCAAGGGAAAGGCTGAGGAGATGAATCTGGCAATTCACTTGGCTTGTGTACCTCATGAGAACTTAGGAGAATCTTAACAAATATTGGCCTCATTTTTTTTTTTTTCTCTTAAAAATGTGTATGAGCTCTTATGAAGTGACACCCCAAACCAGGAAAATCCCAGCACAGGATAGAAACACACACTTGGAAAGTTTACTTTTTGCTTTCTCTACTTTTGATCTGGTAAATAGAAATTCAGGACTCATATTTGCTTTGTTCACTCTGGCTTGAAAGAATCAAGCCACCACTTGTGAGCTTCTGGCAAGAACTGGACCCTTGGGGGAAAGGTCTATGTCCTGCAGAGCTACGGACAGCCTGGATTGTGGTTTGATATTGGTGAAGACACAGACATATGCTCCCTCACCCTTAAATGACCAGCCCCTCTCCTGCTTCTAGGACAGCTGTGATGAGTAACGTGCTTGTATCAGTGACGAGATTTTATGTAGCTCAGAAGAAAAACAGTTTATGGACCAGCCAGTTGCCATCTGAAGCATCTCAATGTCAACAGAAGACTGGAGCTTGCAGGGCCCTTGGATATCAACTTGGTCCCAGCCCCTCATTTTACTGGGGAATAAATGGGGTCCAAAGAACTAGAACACCCACCCCAGGGTCCCCACCCACCACTGCTTAGGGCAGGTGCCTGGGACCCTGATAAAGGTGGTGGGGTCTCAGAGTCTTGGGGTTCTGAGCCTGTGTAGACAAGCATCCTGTGACTGGCAAGTGCATGTTACCTAGAGGGAGGGTCAGGGTGTAGTCCCAGTGAGGCCGAGTCTCAGCACTCACGGACTGTGTCCTCTGTCTGGTCAACCTTCCATCCCAGGACACTGACTCTGCATCAAACTTACTTGTCCTCATCGTCTCTTATTGGCCTGGGAGTTCCTTAAACTGTGTCCCTAATAATCTTTGTTTTCCGATATTTGGCATGGCTTTCTTAGCACACAGCTAATCCTTAGTACATGTTTAATTAATTAACTAATTAATTAATGCATAAATACATAACTTGATAATAGGTTAGGAGCTGTTCTTCATTTAGACAGGACAGGGTGGTGTGATTAAAATATTTGACCCTCTTAATGAACACCAAAATAAATTCTGAGCCTATCAGAGAGCTACTTTCCATTTATGGTAGATGTCATACTCCTTGGTTTCACCAATTTTTGTTAAAACTTACAGAACAAGATAGACTGTCCTTGGGGGTTTAGATGTTTGCTGATTGAAGGCATGGGGAATTGGGATCAACCAAAGCCTCTTTTAGTGTGTAAGTTCCAGAATTTTGTGTCTGAATCCACTTCATTCAACAATATTATTGGGCATCTACAGTAGGTCAGACCCTCTTTCAGATGTGGGGATACCACAACAAACCAGATGAGGTCTCCAAGCTCAGAGTTCAGATCTCAGAGTTTCATTGGGACAGGTAAACAGGCAATGGCAATTTAATGGGATTAGTGTTGTGAGGATTGTTGGAACCACAAATGGGGAACAGTTACCCCAGCCATAGGGAGATCTTCACAGGCAGAGGCATCCAACAGAGAGCTGAAGGGCAGGTCCAAGCCAGCTAGGAGAAGGAGAATGGGGAGGGAGGGGGGTAGGAGAGTGTTCTGGGAGGTGAGCCTGCTTGTGTGTAAGGCTGGAGGTAAGCAATGTCCACGTTCCAGGATGCCATTTGGCTGGAGTGTTGGGCTTTCTGTCCAGTTTGGTGAGGACCACCTGAGCAGCCCTACTGGCATCTGTCTGATCTTAGAGACAATGCAACGTGATAGGGAATGGTGGGGAGAGATAAATGAAAATCCTCTCACCTCCATGGATTTTTCTGACCAACCTCCCCAGAGCAAAATATTTTCTAACCTGACCCTTCCTGACTTCCCAAAATAAGAAAAAAAAAAAAAAAGGCTGAGCAAAACATAATACGGTCACAGGCATGGCCAAGATGGAGATTTGACCTTGTGGCTCCCTGTCCTTAAAGAAGGAGCTATCCAGTCTGGAAAATTGGCATTCCCATTCCATGCTACACCCGCAGTTGCCCTGAAAGTTGAAGTTTCATGTGAGAGACACATTTATCAAGGACAGGACAGTTTTGATGGTTATGAGAATATATGAAACTGCTGTTTGGCCGATATTGTGGAGCAAAGTAGGTCAATATTGTCTGGAATAATGAACTTGAGTTTAATCAACATATCATAAGCAAAATTATGTGAAAAAGCTCAGCAAGTTATTGTTGCTGTATTTGGTTATTTGACTACTTAATCTTCTAATATATGCACATAATAATAACATAATTTTACATGTGGATGGAACTCATTTTTCTACAATCATGCAACTGTACTTAACAATATGTTAATAATGCATCATGCTATATTTGTGGGGAAATACTTTTAACATTGTACTTGTTGGGTGACATTGGGTTGCCCTGTGTCCTAACACCCACAGGCAGCACGGTAGTCTCAACACATAGTGGGTGCTTAATTGAAGTGGGTAGAATTAAGTTGAGGAGTGTGCCTGTTTCCCAGATCATCAGCTGTACTTGGACCAAAGAAGGGCTTTTTGCTGGTGTTGTGTGGTTGTCCCACGATACACAACAACCTACAAAAATTTGAAGATGTTCCTTCTAACCTTGAGAAAAACAGAAATGCGACTCCTGTGCTTTAAAGAGATCAGTTTTTACCAAGCTGGATTCTTATCTAGGTCCCTTGTAACTCTTGCACACTTTGGAAGATGAATCTGAGTGAGGCAGGAAGGAACAGAGAGAAAGATTCAGGGACTTCCGCTGATTAAGTGCTCATGCTTGGGAATAGATTGGTGCCTGAATCCCAGAGCCATCCCTCCTGGCTACATGGCTGCAGGATGCAGGGAGGTCACTTACCCTGGTTAAGCTTTGGCCCCTCTTACTTTGAGAAGGGCTAAATGGAGTAATCCCTGTTAAGTAAGTATCTGGTGCAGGTAAGAACCTTCAAAAAACATTGATCCTTCTGATTATCATTGTCATCACCATCACCACCATCATCATCAACACCATCATCATCTTATGGTCCTCATTAGGGTCATTGTCATTGTCCTCATTAGGGTCACTATCATTTTCATCATTAATGTCAGAGAGGAGGCATGCCCACAACTAAGGTGCATTTGACTCACTTAGCTTGATGCATTTTCTTTGGCCAAAACAAAACAAATTTGCCAAATCCATCTCCATTCTGACCCTACTGGCACTCTTTTGCAGAGTGGGCTCCTGCCTTTCTTAAGTGCTACTGTTTCTTACCTGTTGACACTTCAGATGCCCTTGAGTCTATGACTCCTGAAGAATAGGAGGTAATGAACTGAGCAGTTTGGGGGATCAGGGCATTTGTTATATGGCCCCAGGGATGGGCAATTTAGGTAAAAACCTCGTCCTTCTACGTGTACCTGGACTCCTGACTGTGGCCATCATTGCCCATCAATCCCAGGTCAGAATGAGGAAGGGGTGGGACCCAAGGGTCACCCAGCTCTTGTTGCTCCGTTCTTCTTATGAAAGTGACCTTCACAGTTTAATCAGTTGGTAGCAGAGAACCAGATTGCCTCCTAGTAAAACATAGTTTAAGATCAGTTTCAGGAATTTTCTGGGTGTTTTTTATCTTTGCAGTGAAGCCATAACCGCCCTTGCAGCAGCTGGGCAGGCTGAAAAGTTGATGCTTCTGAGCGGCTCATTAGGGTGTAATAGCATTTCTGAGAGTAGACGCTCATACGAGCAGCAAGCAGCAGCCTCATGCTGCAGCCGCTTGATGTATGTTCCTCATCTCTGGCGTTCTCGCTGATGTACGGGCACTCAGGGACTGTTCGGTGGGCAGCTCTGGATTCTCATGGGGTGCTGAGAGCACTGTCCTCCAGGGTAGGGGGTGGGGACAATTTCTGGGTGTGTGCAGGTGCAACTGGAGAAGCAAAAAGAGCCTGGTGGGCCCAACTGGAGTTTCACCATGGTGGCAGCGGGATGGGTTAGGGGTGGACTTAAAGCCCTTTCCCCAATTCAGATTGAGCAGTAAATTCTGACTCTAACATAGCTCTTGTTTTTGTCAGGATTAAGGTTTGGGAAGAAAAGTGGTCTTTGAAGTCAGGCCAATTCCCGTTTCAATCTCAACTTAACCCATTAATAACCTCGTGGTCTCAGATAAATTACTTAATTCTTCTGGGGCTTCACTTTATCAGTACAAGTGGGACAACTGAGTGTTCTCATATCCTTTGCGGCATAGCAAACCACTGTAAAACAATTTAATAATACCCTTTGTAGTTCTATAGATTGACTGGGCTGAGCGTGGTGATTTTTATTTGGCATCTTCTGTGGCTACATGCAGACTGTAGCTGCATCTAGAGACTTCCAAAGGCTCGGCCGGGCTCTTCACTGATGCCTTGGGCACCTAAGCTGGGACGGCGGGCATGTTCCCAGATACCCATGTGAACACGCGAATACATTATCAGGAGAGGTGACAGGTCACCTATCCTGAAACCTGCCCGCGTTGGATGTTTAGGTCAGCCCCAGAGAGCCCAAAACAAAGGACTCTAAGACACGGGACTCTGTAAAATGACTGATGAGTGGTAGACACCCGTTCTCATGAGTGCCTGGACAAAGAGGAAGAGACAGGTGAAGGAAGAAGCAGAACCCTTGTGGGGAACCATGATGGGGACCCCAAAGAGAACGTGAATTATGCACAAGTCACATCCTAGTTGGGCGGCTCTTTTGGATCCCTGAGGTGCCTGAGAGCAGGTGGAAGAGTGTTGACAAAGTCATGCCAAGGTGGGCATCTCTCTGCGCCCCGTCACCTTCAGCGAACACTGAATGAACTGCTCTTCTCTCCACGTTTAACACCCATATTCATAAAAATAAAATGTCGCATGAGACCCTTGCTGAGGGGAAGGATTACATTTGGTTTCCATCAAGTCTAGGATGGTGGTGATGGATATAAATAGCTGACTTTCGCCAGGAAACTGCTGAGCAGGTACAAATATTACCCATACCTTGAAGGTATCTGCTGAGTCTTATTATTCTTGGGTAAATGGGGTTATGGGCAGTTGCTCTGTCTTATCAGTCAAAGTTTTTGTTCAGAAGCCCGTGCTTCCAGGGTGAATTGGTGCCCCTTTCGTAAGCAGCTATCAGCCAATTAACCCTTCGTCTCTACCAGGGCAAGGAGAGTTGCTCCTAACTTCCTCAGCTGTCCCTTCCCCACAACAGCCGCCCTTTCCCGCCCCTGCATCCGTGGAAGGGTGAAGACACCAGCCAGGATTGCGGGGCAGGGATGGATTAATAATTAGGTTGCAGGAAGTGAAGGGATGCCGGAGCGCTGAAATTGGTTTCTGATGACCAGATAATGGGCCTGAGCACTCGGACTCACCGGCTCACTTTTCAGGAGGGAGCAGAGTCTTGGAGAGTCAGTTCCCCCAAACAAAAAGTACACACGACAATCCACACACACTGTGCTCATCAAATATGATGGAGCAGTAGATCTGGTAAGAGGAGCACGGAGCAGAAATTAGGGAGTTGTTCCTCATCTACAGTTTTTGTCTTCCCCGAGATTTCTGGTCTGTTTCACCTTCCTAATTAATAAGTAGGTCTAGGCGGGCCCCATTCTCCCGGGTGAGCAGGGAGGGTGACGAGGATCCTGCAGAAGATCATATGATCCAAGGGGACCCACCTAATGCACAGCAAAAAGCAGAGAGGAGAACATAACATTTTTTTTCAGTTTCTATGAGAAACTGACTTATACAGTCTCATAAAATATTTTACCCCCCCCTTTTTTTTTTTAAGATTTTATTTATTTATTTGAGACAGAGAGAATGAGAGAGACAGAGAGCATGAGAGGGAGGAGGGTCAGAGGGAGAAGCAGACTCCCGGCCGAGCAGGGAGCCCGATGCGGGACTCGATCCAGGGACTCCAGGATCATGACCTGAGCCGAAGGCAGTCGCTTAACCAACTGAGCCACCCAGGCGCCCCTATTTTACCCCTTTTTAAATAGTTTTTGAAAATAAGAGGTTTTATTAATTTTGACTGTCCATGTCATGAGTAGCTCATCTGTCACCCGCTGTGTGACCTTTCGCTGGCCTCAGGCATGGGGTATGGACTTATGTGTAAATCGTCTGTATAATTTCCCCCTGGGGGTCGCCAGAACGGAGAACCGTAGACCACAGACCTCAGGGGCTTCAACTATGGAAATTGTGCTCTCTCCCAGCTCTGGGGACCAGAAGGCCAAGATCACGGTGTTCCCAGGTTCCTCTGGAGGCCTCTCTCCCCAGCAGCTGGACCCTGGGTCCTCACAAGGTCGTCCCTCTGTGCGTGTCTCTGTCCTGATCTCGGCTTCTCATGAAGACACCAGTCATGTTGGATCAGGGTCTACCCCAATGACCCCATTTTAACCTGATTGTCTCTGTAAAGACCTTATCTCTGCACACAGTCACATTTTGAGCTACTGGGGGTTAGAATTTCAATATATGAGTTTGGGGGGCACTATTCAGCCTGTACCACCACCGAGGGCCAGCCACAGCGTTCTGCCCCGCACTCTGCCACTCAGTACAACCCCAGTGAGGTGCCAGGGGGCCGGGCCTGTGGAAAGGCCCCTCCACTCTGTCGTTCTGCGGCCCTGTCAGCCCTGGCCAGCTGGGTTCTAGAAGGTCATGCACCTTATGATAATGACCTTCGTCTCCTCACCGCAGGATTATTTATTTATTTATTTATTTTTGATAATCTTTTTTTTTTATTCTTATGTTAATCCCCATACATTACATCATTAGTTTTAGATGAAGTGTTCCATGATTCATTGTTTGTGCACAACACCCAGTGCTCCATGCAGAATGTGCCCTCCTCAATACCCACCACCAGGCTAACCCATCCTCCCACCCCCCTCCCCTCTAGAACCCTGTCTGTTTTTCAGAGTCCATCATCTCTCATGGTTCATCTACCCCTCCGATTTCCCCCACTTCATTCTTCCCCTCCTGCTACCTTCTTCTTCTTCTTTTTTTTTCTTAACATATATTGCATTATTTGTTTCAGAGGTACAGATCCTCACCGCAGGGTTATTTAATATGGCAGGTTTTCTTTCCACCACCCACAGCCATAAACGAAGACAGATTGCTCCTCTCACATTTAAGGGCCTTTGAATATAGAATAGAATCGATTTTTTATATGGGGGAGGTGGCATTCCATGTATGCGCCGGCATGAGGCTGCGTTTGATGACAAAGCCCCTCGCTCAGCGGATTCCTTCTCCCAGGGAGATCATATATGAACTTGTTTCCATACGGAGGTGAGAGCAGAGCAGATATGATGCTTAACTACCGCCCGATGGGGCTGAGTTAAACCTTCATTCCCTGAATCGCTTACCGAGGATCTGTTGCCTCTCGAGGAAACAGTTCTATGGGTCATGGACATCGCGCCCGTCAGCAGTTTGCTTCATGGCTTTTCTGATAGTGTGAGTCTCCGTCTTCCTTGCCAAGCATCTCTTTGTTCTAGAAACTTCTGTGGCTCCCCGTTGCCTGTTTGGACAGGTCCAAACTCCCACCCACTTTCACACACCTGGTCTCTCTCTCCTCTTGCAAATTGGAACTTTGTTCTCTGAGCAGACCGGCTCCCAGTCCCTGAGTTCTCGCTGTTCTTTCGGCCCGGCCCCGGGAGCCCGGCAAACCTTCCCGGGAGGGCACTGGTTTCGTGTGTGTGTGAGCCTTGTTTCTCTGGATTGCGGGAGGTGGAGCGTGAAGACACAGCTCTAACATTTCTGAGCAGTTGTTGGTGCTCGGCTTGGGCAAGACAGAGCGCGTTTTCAGGCCACGCTTTCTACCTCCCTGGTCACGGTGCTGAAGCAGAAGCACGGTTTACGTATGTGGACACCCCCACTATTTCACTCTGCAGCTGCCACCTCTGTGGGACTCAGTCCAGCTCCCTTCAACAAAAGTGCATGGAGCCCAATTATCCTCCCTCGTCTCGCCACCCTGGAGCAGGGGCGTCCTGTGCGGGAGGAGAAAGGAGAGATCCCCTGACTTGCTGAGCGACAACGCTGTCATTTCTAATTAAATGGTGAGCTTCATGGAGAGCTCAGCAGATTTCTCTGGCTTCTGTTTCTCCTGCATGCTTTTTGGACTTGCTTTTGCAAATAGCAGACAATGGAGAAATGAAGAACATGGGCCGTGGAGCCAGGCAGCCCGGGTTCAAATCCTGGCTCTGCTGGCTACTGGCTGTGTGGCTTTGGGCAAGGCACTTAACATCTCTGTGCTTTACTTTGTTCAGGGGTAAAATGAGGGACGATAATAGCATCTACCACAAAAGATGGCTGAGAACCGAGACACTGACAGTGCCAGAGCTTACTTATCAGCCTAACTTACTATTTGTCCCCAGAAATTCTTGCCCAGGAAGACGTGTCTGTCGATGGGTAAGTCGCAGAACTGTCCGTTTCAGCAACATCCTGAAAATCGACTTGTGCTGAACAACGGTTTGCTCACGTGGGCAAGCAGCCTCACTCTCAGGACAACAGCCACTCCACTGGGCAAACCCACTTATTCATCAAACGACTGTTCATTCATCAAACTCGGGGGCCAGCCCCCGCCCTGCCCCGGCTTGGCCATGTCCACCAGCTCCAAACGGCTCAATCACGGGCGTCCCAGTCAGAGCTACGCATTGAAAAACTCACCTTCCATGTCTCAAACCGGACCCCAGACCTTACAAGCCTTCACCTCTCACCTCCGGCGATTCCTGCCGAGGTGGGATTCTCCCTTACCGAACCAAGGAGTATGCTTGGCTCTGCGGGCTCAACAGGCTGTTCCTGTGCGGTGGGGGGAAAGAGCCAGTTAATGGCATCCACTGAGCTGTCATTCATCATAATTTCTAAGAAGCCCTTAGAACAGCGCTGGGTACTCTGCAAGCAGGTGTTAGGTATTCTTACTATGCTCTGCTTCGAAGATGACTTTGGTGCATAAAAACAATTATTTTATACTCTTTATGTCCCATGAATGCTGGGGAAGGACTCTAAGTGAACAAGTGAACAGAACGAAGACAATTCTGTCTCGGGAGGAGAAAGCCACAGTGCTTGTTGGGTCCAGGGATGAAGACCCTGGGGGTGGTCCTGTTTCTGCCTTCCTGGCCACAAGCGTGGGTCATGTGGACCCGTGATAATTGTCCTTGATTCTGCAGCATCCTTGTGTGGGTGATGGAGAAGGCTGGCCTCCGTGTAAGGCCACCTGAGGATTTGGGGAAGGAGGGCTTACCATGTCTCCTCACCCCACAGCCCTCACCACCTCTTGGAGACTGTGGTGTACCCCACCCACCCCTGCGGATAACCTGAGGGTGGAAAGAGCGATAGGAATGCCAGAATTTGCCCTAATTCCTCTGTCAATGGGGCCTTGATCTTGGGACGTTCAGTTTCACCGCCAGCGTACCTTTTGGGAGCATGACCTCCACGGCAGTGGGAGAGGGAAAGGATAGTAGTCCACGGTGCCTCCCAGGGGGACGAGCTCACGGAATGGACCCACTGAACAGGCAGGAGTGCGAAAGGTCCAGAATGTTCTCTTTGGGAGCCTTCTCTAATTTTTTGCATTTGGATGCCAATTCCTGTGGGTGAAGGGCCACAAGGGCATTTCACCAGTGGCGAAGGATGCAGAGAACATTGTGTGTACAGGCGCATCGAGCGTTCTGATGTGCTGACACATTTTGACCAACACCGACTTCTGTCTGTGCTGCTGTCTGATGCTTTCTGTTCCGACCTGACTCGGGAGAAAGCTCAAAAGGGAGGTGGGCACCAGGATGATCACGGCTGAAAGCACGCGGACTAGGGGAGAGACTGGTGGTGGGAAAGCTCAGAGACTCATTCCAAGGAGGGCTGATGCATCCTAGCCAACATGTGCACAGAGGGCTGAGTGCCGAGCCTCTTGCCTAACGGGTGACCCCCTCTTCCACCTGGAGATGGTATCTGAAATGACTTTTCAGATTTGTTGAGCTTCGTTGTCTTTCTCTTTTGTGAAGTGCACACTGCTAAATTACTTTTTTTTTTCCTTCTAAAACAGGTTTTACTGGAAAAATACAACTACCCCAGTTCCCTTTCATGCCCTGCCCTAATATGCAAGCTGTCGGTCGAACTTCTTTTGATGTATGTTTTCAAAAGTAGGACATATCACCTTGTTAGGAAAGCACGGGGAGGGCAGAAATGTTGACACTGATTGGAAATGCCAGGCCCTTCCACCATGTTAATGTTAAACCTCAAAGCCCTCGGTTGCTACTCTTGCTTCCCCGCCCGAATCTCCCAGAGGGGACTCTTACTAGGCCACGCTGGGCATGAGATGAGTCCCCAGCTGCTCAGAGGTCATTCCCATCTTGTTTTGCCAGGAAACTGGAGCTGAAGGAGAGACTTATTTGTATATATGCCTCTGATCTGAAATGTATGATGATTTACATGGATAGAAGCTATGGCAAATGCAGAAAGGGGGTTCAGCTTCCTCGAGCTGGCAGCCTTTTCTCAGGGACTGAGGGACACTCCGTTTATTTAATCTATAGTTGGTTTGCCAATTACCCATTTATCTTAGCTGGTTTTCTACCAGACTGTAAGGCAGGGACCTGACGAGGGCCAGGGACCGGCATGATGCTTCATACTCTAAGTTACTTGCTGATTAAAGAAATGAATATTTTTTATCAACATAAGCACCCAAAGGAAACACTTAATTTTGGCGGTTCAGTCCATTATTTGACTAATTCATCTCCATTTCTTTTAAAACATTCCATATTTCAGTATGTTCACTAATCTAGATCAGCAGTTCTCAGCTGGGAGCAATTCTGTCCCCCAGAAGACATTTGGCAATATCTGGAAGATATTTCTGGTTTTTATAAATTGGGAGGGGTGGGCAGAGCCTAGTGAGTAGAGGCCAGCCCCCAGAGCAGATGTCACCCATGCTGGTGACCAAGACCTCAAGGGGCCTTCTCAGTTCATCAGAGCAAGGGAGCTCTGTGTTAGGGCCTCTACGATGTTCACCAGGGCTCTGGAAGGACTTGACATTTTTGCTTCCTGTCCATCATCTCAGACTCAAGGGAACCCATAAGATAGTAAAATCTGAGAGCTGATTCATTACTGTTATAGATGAGCACGTTAGAAAAGGGGAAGAAAAAGACAGTCATCACTGTCAGGGAATTCATGTGTCTGGTGAGAATTCTCATTTGTGCCACTGGGGGCATTTCCCCTGGGAACTGGTACCTGTGAATGGCAGGCATTGTTCCGAGCCTGCCTCCCACTTCTGCACAAACACTGGGGTGGGGCAGATGCTGACCAACTGCTGGTGCAGCGCAAGGATTAAAGCCCAAAGGAGAGACATGGTTCTGGAATGCACCCTAATTAGTGGCATGATGGAGACTCCTGTGGCTAATCTGCTGGTCTCATAAATTATCTCCTTGGGTAGGTTGGGAATTTGTTGTCTTGACATCTTTTCCTGTCTGTTTGGCCAGGAGTTTCATAAAGTGCAGTTTTGTGGCTTTAAAAATGTGCTGGGAAATCTGTCCCATGTCCATGACTTGGGGAGCATCACAAGGATGCAGACGTACAAAGGGAAGCAGAGGTCTCACCTTCTCCAAAAGCCCTAATCCTCAGCTGTCCCAGGCAAGCAGAACCTGACGTGGGAAGTCAGGTTCTGCATTGGGTTGGAATTTTCCACGGGATTCACCCAACCGAGCCAAGAGCAAGGCTCATGGGAGGGCAGCCATGGAGAGCCATCCAGCTTTATCACATGCTACCCACATCACATGGGGGCCACTTCAACCTGGCACCCCTCAACATCTTCATATTTGAAACCAGAGTAATGATGCCCAGGCTCTGGGATTGTCATGGAGATAGTGAGTGTATGAAGCCCAGCCCGGTGTTTGCCACAAGGAAGTTCTCAACGATGAAAGTTGCAACCCCTGCCCCCTCCGAGGCAGCATTTCTGAAAGTGGGCATTAATAGGCATAATGCAAAACTGGTGTCTTGTGTCCAACAAAGGTTGGAGATAGTAAGTGAAAGTTACATAGGTTTCTTTTTTATGGGGGACTTCTCAGAAACATTAATATGCTCATGTAAATTAGGGCTCTCCAAGAGAGAGAAATAGTCGGCAGTGTTTTCCAAACTTAATTCATTTCACACCTAATTATTATGTTACGTATATGCAAAACACTTGGCGGTGTTCAGGATCACGCAGGAATAAGACAAAGTGTGCTGTTCTGTCGGTCTTGGGGTAGTGAGCAGATGTGAAGAAGGAAGGGGAGGAGAGCAAGAGGGAGAAAGGAAGGAGGAAAGTGTACGTGAGTGAAAGAAGAGGCGCAGAGAATGGAAATGATGGAGTGACAGGTGGGCTTCTTTAGATCGGAGCATCAAGGCAGGACTCCAAGGAGATTTAGGTTGAAGGCTCAGTGACAAAGATAGGACTAAGGGACAATTGGGGCAAAGGACATTCCAGGTGGGGGGAGTGACTAGTGGAAATGTCCTTCAATGAGAATGAGTATGATATATTCAAGGAACAGAAAAAAGCTCTGACCAGTGGGAGTGGAGCAGGTGAAGGACAGAGCAGTCGGAAATGGGGTCAGAAAGGCAGGAAGAACCCAGGTGTGAAGCCTGAGATTTAGGCTTTGAAAGGACCACTCTGGCTGTGCTCTTGTGAATAACACAACAGGAGGCAAGGTGAGAGCAGAGAAGCTGTCAGGCCATTGCAGAAATCCAGGTGGGGGGTGACAGGGACAGAGGAACAATAAGGAGGCTGATGAAGAGGGGGCATTCCAGATCTGTGTTATTATTCCTTTGAGTCAACATTTTATGCTTAACTGTGTACTCATAGGGAATACTGTGCAAACTCTAAGCTCACACAGCTCGATGGATTATCACAGACTGAAATGTTCATGTGTTTAGCAGTTGGGTCTGGAAGGTCTCCCTAGCACACCCTCCTATCACCAACCCCACCATCCAATTCCGGAGGGCAGCCAATACCTGAGCTCTAAAGCTAGAGAGTAGGTCTGCCTGTTTTTTAATTTACACAACGGAATCATACTTCTGTTCAACATCAGGCAAGGTTCATCCAGTTGTTGTTGATTTCAACACGAGTTCATGCATTTTGTTGCTACGAATGTTCAAATGTTCAAATATACCACAATGAATTTATGCATTCTGCTGCTGATGTCATTTTGGTCGATTCCTACTTTGACTATTATGAGTAATGCTGTGAAAACGTTTTGTTCATGCAATTCCGTTGTGTACATACCTAGGAGTGAAGTGTCTGTGTCATAGGCTGTGCATGGATTCAACTTCAGAGCCCAGAGTGCTCACCATTACACCATGGAACCACTTGGATTCAACTTCAGGACATACTATCAAACACGTCTCCAAAGCAGGCGAGAGGGTTTCTTCCCACTCACAACCATCAGACTTTTTAACCTTACTTTTTTCTGGTTAGCCTGTAGTAGTTTCCTCTTGTGACTTTAATTTTCATTCCCTTGGTGATTAATGAGGTTGAGCATCTTTTCATGTTTAATGGACCAATTTGGATATCCTCGTCTGCAAAGTGCCTATTTAAACCTTTTGCCTATTTTCCACTGCATTTGTCTGTCTAAGTGCCTAATTTGTGGATGTTTATTTTTAAGTTCGAGAATTACCTTTTGATTTATTTTTATAGCTTCCAGTTCGCTGCCAAAATTCTATGTCTTGTTCTTAAATTTCCTGAACATATTAATCACCGGTGCTTGAAGGTCTGTGTCTGAAATCTCAACATCTGTGGATCGCTGTGGGTTTGTTTCTATTGTCTGTTTTTCTCTTGGTTTTCATTTGATTCTTGCGTTTTTTCAAGCTATAGGACTTTGAGAGCCAGATGGGTTTAGCAGGACCTCTCATGATTGGAGGGTCCTGGATTTCCATTTTATCTCCCTGTGAATCTATCAAGATCTGTGCTTAGCCCCTCAGCTTCCTAGCCAACACATCCTCCCTGGTTTTCAGCTTCAGGACTTGTGCTAATAAATCATCAAATGCCTTCATAGAAAAAGCAGTGCTGACCTAAGTCCTGTTCTTTCTGGAGTGTGGGTCTGAAGTTTGTTTTATGGTTCTGTTGTTGTTGTTGTTATCCTGCTCCCTCTTTTTCCCCTCTTCTTTTGAGGGCATGGGTGATTAGTCTATTTCTGGTCTGTTCTCATTGCCAGGCCACAGCCCTTCCTGCATACCAGCTTGATGCCCACATGCTCACTGGGACACATCCTGCTTGACAGCTGTGAGTGTCCTTCACACGCCCACCCCTGTGAAAAAGCTCCACTCAGCTTCTTAGCCTTCAGCCCCCTTCAATCAAGTCAGCAGGTGCTTCAAGAAGAAAAGCCATGCCAAATTCTTGGCTCTCCTCCCTGAGCTGGCCTGCTCCCTGGGATGATATTCCCACACGTTCTGCTACCTTGATTGCACTCAGATGCCAGCAAACACATGC
Source organism: Mirounga leonina (assembly GCF_011800145.1). NCBI lineage: Eukaryota > Metazoa > Chordata > Mammalia > Carnivora > Phocidae > Mirounga > Mirounga leonina. The sequence goes on along the minus strand of NW_023270447.1, from coordinate 91,313,078 downwards.
TTCATTTAAAGACATTTTTTCCCTGAATTTTCTACACAAAAGAAATTCTCTATACAAAACTCTGTACAGAAATTGCGCTATATGAAGATCATCCAAAACAAGCTTGCCAATCCAGTTGTGGAGCATGCAAACATATTTTGAAGGGAGAGCCTGAGAGATCATATGTGGGGTGTGAGGGAGAGAGAGTCTTCTCCAAGGATGACCCCAAAGTTTGTTGTCTCAGAAACCAGGAAGGGTGGAATGGAAATGCTTTGGGGGAAATTGAGAAGTTAGAAGCTAAGTCTTGACATGTTGAATATGAGATATTAGATGTTCAAGTAGTGATGTCGATTGAGGCTTTGGGTGCCTAAATCTGGAGTTTGGGGAAGGATTCTGGCTAAATGTGCAGATGTGTGGTGATTGAGCAGGCAGTCAGATATATGGATTTGGACTTTTGGAGGAGGTCTTGCCTGCAGATGCAAATACAGAGTCATTGCATAAACCATGACGTTGATCACCTGGAATGAATGGACATGAGAAGAGAACCAGCATCTGAGCTCTCTGTGCTCCCACTTTAAGGAGCTGTGGAGAAGAGGAAAAACCCAAAGGAAATGAGAAGGGACAACCATTCATGTAGGATGAAAACCAGGAGCATGTGCTGTGTTGGAAGCCTCAAGAAGAAAACCGACAATGAAACAAGAGAAATAATCAACCTTTACAAAGGATGGCATCAAATTGGAAGAGTGTGTAGCTAATTTCTGGGACCCTCCAACATTTGGGGGCCAATCAAAGAGTGAAGAACTGACAGAGAAAACTATGTAAGAACTTCCCATGAGATAGGAGAAAACCTAGAAGGGTATGGGGTCATGAACGTCAGGAAGAGATGGATTTCAAGAGCGAGGTAGTGACAAATGAGCCAAATGCTGCTGACAGTTCAAATAATATAAAGGGATGGAAGTCACTGTTGTTTTTGGCAATAAGGAGGACATCGCTGATCTTAACAAGAGCAGGCTCTGTAGGGTGGTGGGGACTGATGCCCAAGACAGGAGCTTGAGGAAAGAGTGGTAGAGATTGTATTAATCAGGGCTCTCTGGAGACACAGAACCAATAGGATCTGTGTGTGTGTGTGTGTGTGTGTAGAGCGAGATTTACTTTGAGGGATTGGCTCACATGATTATAGGGGCTGACAAGGCCAAAATATAGAGGGCAGGCCAGGGAGCTGGAGACCCAGGGAGGAGCTGATGCTGCAGTTCAAATCCAAAAGCAGTCTGGAGGCAGAACTCTCTATCCCTTGGTGGAACCCCAGTCTTTTAGTGAGGCCCTCAACTGATTAGATGAGGCCCACCCACACTATGGAGGATAATCTGCTTTGCTCAGTGTCTAATGATTTAAATGTTAATCCCCTCCAATAAAAAAATGACTTTATAGAAGCATCTAGAATAGTGTACCTGAGTACTGTGCCCTAGCCAAGTTGAAACACCAATTAACCACCACAGAGGTGAGAGGAAAACCAGAGTCTCCCTACAAACAGCCTGGAGCTAGGGGGTCAGGTGGAACCTGAGCATGGTTTTGTTTCTACAGGGGAGATACTTGCACCTGTTTGATCACAGAGCCTTTATTTTTGGAATAATTGTTAATATTCCTCTGATGAAGTGTTCTGGGAAAACCAGTTTGGAAGATTCTGACTTAAAGACTCAAAACTCAGTTTGTACCTTTTTTTTTTCTAATCACCTGTAAATCAGGCAAACAAACCCCTACACTGCTTCCAAACTTTCTCTGCGCTCTATCTGTGGATCCTAAGTGATGAATGTATCAGCTAATTCCCACTAATGGTTACTGCTAATCTTTCCAGGCTCTCTATTTACAGCTTACCAGCATCTCCTAGAGAGGAGCGGTGTCTTTCCATTCTCTGAGAGGTTACCCATGGGTTGAATGTCACACTCCTAGAGAACGGGTGGGTTGATTCTGGGGGATGGTCAGCGGCATCATCAGGGTAAGTGGTGCTGGTATAACAGACCATATCAGTCTACACCAGGTAGAACGGGGCAGCCCTGACAACTTCCCAAACATACATAGCACCATAAGGCTCTCATCCTCACTTTCAGTATCACCCTCTTGCTGGATATACTGGCAGATATTTATTGCAAAGAAAGTTTTGGGGAAAAGATAAAAACAATTCAAACTCCCTACTCAGTGGCTGACTCCTGGAAAGAAGCATTAACTTTTGAATAGACAAAAAAAAAAAAAAAAAAAAGTGACTAGCTGACCTCAGGCCTCAAGGCCCTCAGTGCTGATTTCATTATTAATGACACAGATGTCTTTGGCCTGCAGTTGTGTCATTAAGGAACGCAAGTTTCCATTTGCAGGAAGGATGTCACCTGCTGCTTTCCTCTGGTAGTAGCCAAGGTTCTTGGCTGCAAGCAACAGAAACTGATATTGTGATTGTTTCAGCAGAAAGGGGTTTGCTCAAAGGAGACTGGGCAGCTCATGGAGTTACTGAGAAGTGGGGAAGCAGGCTCAGCACTTCAGAGCCAAGGACAACACACATAATCGTGCTGCAGAGTTTCCAGGGAAGCACCTGACATTGGTCCCTAGCTGTTGAAGTTTGCAGTATCCACGAGTGTGAGGTGCTGGACCCTGGAACAATAAGCACCTTACTGCTGGTGCCCCTGGAAAGTTCTGGCAACCCCCCTCCTCCCACAGATGACCCCCCTCTCTACCCTCTTTCCTATGTCCCCAGCTCCTCACTCCATGTCTGAGTAAGTGCATGTGGTTGTAGGCTCTGGGTGAGGCAATCATGCCATAAAGAAGATTAAATTGTGAATGTCTGTCTTTGTCTGCTTCTGTATGAAAAGCTTCTCTGCCTGTGTGTTGGAAAGTCTGGAGCTGTGTGTTAAATTAGGACTATGTCCATTGTGACCTGCTGAATAAGAGGCACAAACCACCCACGTGGGGCTGGCAGGGGCACCCTTGGCCACAGAGCTCCCACTTTGGGGAATCGAAACCCTGAGGCCATTTTGATTGAAGGAAATTTCAACACACCCACACAAAGGAAGTAAAGGGGTTGTTTCTTACAAGTCCCAAAGCAGAGGCTCAATGAGCAGGAGGAAGGACTGTCCTCCATCCCGGTCATGAGCAAGCAGGAGTGAGAGAGCAAGCAGGTTAGCAAGCACCCAGGGGTCATTTCTAAAGGTGCCCTGGGAAAAACAAGGTGGGCGCTTGTGTCAGGAATCCTAACCTCAGGTCCTAAATGCCCAGATCGTGGTGTGAGCAGGGTTGTCACATCATAAAATGCCCAGACGGCAACTCAGAAGGGCTGCTCTCTCATTGCAGCCTCCCACCGAGACCCATCATGGGAAATTCCCCCTCGTAGAAAGGAAGTCCAGAAGCTCGGCAGCAGGAAAAAAGGCTACATCCACGACAGAGCACCACTCTGCTGCTCGACGTCAGCGCGTACCCTTCATCCCACCCTTGTGACTCTAAAACAAGGCTCCAAACTAACTCATCTTCCTCTGATACAACAGAAAACTCACCCCCTTTAGAAAGAAAAAGAGGATGACTCCAAGTCCTATTGATCACTGCACCCACCTCCAAGTTCAATCATGCTCTAATCTGGACATCCATAACCTGTGGTCTAAACCACAGAAACGATCACCCCCAACAGACCCTGTAGATAATACTGGCGTGAATGGAAAGACAAGAAGAGGAGAATTAGTAAAACAAACCAACCAAAAACCCCATCGTGAATACTCATGAGTCAGGAAGTGAGAAGACATGGGTGTGTGCCCGTTCCTCAAGCCCACGATTTGTGAAGAGATGGTAGCTTCTATCTGTGACCCCCTCTCCTGCTACCCATTCCCGCTGCCTTCAGCCAGCATTCAGCTGCTCAGGCTCTTTTTGTTCCAAGGGGTCTGAGCCCTCGGTGAAGCTTTCATTGATGATTACCACTAGGCTTGGCAGTCTGAGGAGGCACTCAGGGGCTCCCCTGAGTTCCACACCCCTCCCTCTCTCCACTGTTTATCAGCCGCTTATTTCCCTTCGTCGTCCAAATCTGTCACTTGAGCCAACCTCACAGTACATTTTTAAATTTTCCACCTGGTGGCTTGAGGATCACAAAATATTCTCCTGAGCCGTTACTCTGCTTCCTCTTGGTCCATCCTACAGCTCTGGCTGTCACTTCACAGACCAATAAGACAATGTGGGAGTTGTGTCCCTGATGTGTTTCTTCCAATTACGCAATTGGAAGCTGGATGGATTTAAGGGTCCTCTGGGCATCCAGAATGGGGTTGGGGTGACTCTCCATGAGTCACCTAATCCCCATACCAACCCATGATGAGTCTGAGCTTGGTCCATTTCCAATAATCCCTGAAGGGCTGAGCACTTCCCTTCTTCAATGCACAGTTGACCTGTTAAAGGGCTGCTGACCTTTTTTGGAGAGAACCAGGAGGAAGAGTTATCATTCTTATTTGTGAGATTATTCCTGGATGCATCCTCAAGTGTGTGTAGCTGGGTCTTCATTTGAGGGGTCCTGGACCTTTGGACTGACTCAGGTCAGGGGATTGGATCAGGGCTGAGACTACATCGCTACGGCTCAACTCTGGTTGTGCTCATCAGGTATATACAAATAAAATGGGGTCCTCAGTGCTGTCTCAGTGAGCTACCTCCAATGGCTTATGAACAGCAGACCACCCCAATGACTACTTTTGTGCCTATGATGTAACCACATCCACTTTCCCTGAATGATAAAGCTTTGCCGTGGCCCCTGCCACCCAGGATCCTGGAATTCCTATTCAAATCAGAAAGCCCAGGTCGGCTGCAGTGTCTCTGCCTCTCCACATTTCCAGCCCAAAGAAACTCCCAATGCAGTTCTTTTTCTTTAATTTTATTTTTTTATTTAAATTCAATTAGCCAACTTGTAGTAGATCATTAGTTTCAGATATAATGTTCAATAATTTCTCAGTTGCATGTAACACCCAGTTTCCTTTATATCACATGCCCTCCTTAATGCCCATCACCCGGTTACCCCATCCCCCACCGCCCCTCCCCTCCAGCAACCCTCAGTTTGTTCCCTAGTTAAGAGTCTCTCATGGCTTTTCTCCCTTTCTGATGACTTCCCGTTCAGTTCTTTTAGATTCAGCTCTACCATCTGCAGAGTATTTCTCTGCTTCAGTGAAGGGAATGCTCCAAGCCCTCCTGTGGAGCATAATTAAGGAGTCAGAGAGGGGGTGATAAATCCACTCCAGTATTTTCATCTTTCTCATCTTGGATTTCTTCCTCTGCACTAATCAAAAGAAGGTTGGCACCCCAACTTCATTAGTGTGAGCCTCTGGTGAAATGTTGGGTCCAGGCTTTATTCAACCAACTCAGCAAACAGTCAGAACTATTTCCAGAGGTTTGACCTAGCACATTGCAATCAAATCTCTGATATGTGCACCCATATTAGGACCAAACAAACAAACAAACAAAAAATCACCCTGTTCAATATTACGTTCTTCCCTGCTTGGACTGATACTTCCCCTTACCCCCAGATATAATCCTTATCCTTAATTTTGTGGTTATCAATTGCTTACTATTCTTTAGTTATTTACCATGTTTTAAAATCACCAAACAACATGTTGAATATTTGTATGCCTTCAACCTGACACATAATTGGTTCTATGCTTTTTGTCTTTTTGCAGGTCTTGGTATCATTAGTCAAGATTAGGCATGCAACATATTTTTTTCTGATGTGAATGAATAAAATCTGGCAATTCTTTTGGTATTTTAGTTTGTAATTGGTCCCGCCATGGATATACTGGAGTGAAAGAATTGGGGAAAGGAGGAGTGGGTACATGTAGGCATGGCTTCTCATAGTGGTCTTCCAGCAAAGTCATGGCGGCATCTTCAAGCAAGGTAAGCACCTGTTCAGAGAGGGGAGGTGGCGTGCTTGGGCTCACAAGGAGTCCAGAGGGGTTCGGCGGTCCAGGGCACTATGATTCATCAGTTTTCTCTCCTGTATCTTTATTCCCGTCCCATACATTATCATCCGGTTCTTGACTCCAGTAAGGACACCACTGCTGAACACCATTTGCTTCAGTGTGCACTCTCAGAGTCCCCAGTGCTGGATATCACCAGTAGCATCGACACTGTTATTGCTCCTGGAATTTAAGTTTGCTACAAGGACCACTGCACAAGGACTCTTCATGCTGTCCTTCCCATGCACCCTGAGCCCCCAGTCCTAGATCAGGTGAGGACATCTGATTGCGGAAGGCTTAGTAGTATGAATATCTGGCATTTTCAACTTTTCTAATGGGAAATAACTCTGCTTCCCATCAAAACCCACAAAAGTAGAGAATTTCCCACGTAGGAATGGGGTTCAGTTGCAAGGCAGTCCAAAAAAATGACAAATAGCTACCACTTCTTAGCAAAATTGAGTATTCCCTTCACTTGCTAGTAAAAATTAGTTTCAAAATTTTTAATTTTTTAAAGATTTATTTTATTTATTTTTAGAGAGAGAGTGTGAGCAGGGGGAAGGGCAGAGAGAGAATCGCAAGCAGGCTCCCCACTAAGTGCAGAGCCTGATGCAGGGCTCAATCTCGTGACCCTGAGATCATGACGTGAGCCAAAATCAAGAGTTGGACGCTCAACTGAATGAGCCACCCATGTGCCACAGTTTTAAAATTTTAATGAAAAAAAATGTAAAAAAATTAAAATTTAGTGGGAAAATCCTGATTTATTTGGTCACAATGGTGATGAGGCCCTTAGAGAGCTCGAGGTTCATGATTTTCAACTCAAGCACTTACTTTTTGAGCATTAACTACATGGCAATTACCCTGCTGGCCTGGGAATATAGTAATAATTGAGCCAGAAACTGCCCCAAGTCCACTTGGGGAAGACACATAACAAGTAAATAACATAAAAACAAAAAAATGAAAATACCATAAGAACAATGAAGAAAAAGTACATGGTGATATGAGACTAATATAACAGAAATAGGAATTTGTCTGGGGCTCAGCACCCAGCACTCTATGGGAGAAGGTTGGAGACAGAGGGTAATGGCCCACCGAGGGGACAAAGTGTGTCTATACCCCTAAGGTCAGAAGAAGTTCTGTAAGCTCTTGGAGAAATTGGACTTGAGTATTGAAAGCATAGTGAGCAAGGTGGAGAGACATGTAGCAGGGCTGGGGCTGGAGCTCAGACCTCAGATACAACACAAGGGAAGTAATAAGAACATTCTTCGCAGGGTTTCTTGGAAGCTTTGGGGTACAAGCCTGAACAGAATCCACGTCACCAGCTCCCTATCCTCCAGCCAGACTTTGTGATCTGGCTGGTATGCTCAGGCATGATTAGATTTCAACTTTAGGGGGAGAAAAATCTCCTGGCTGTCAGAGGAGGAGGGATTGTGGAAGTAACTGTGAAGGCCCCAGGACACACTGTGGCAGTCAGCAAGAGACGGGCAGTGGGGGCCCCATCCGCGGAGAGCCCAGAGCGAGGACAGTGGCAGGACCTCCCAGAGGAAGAACTGAGTGGATCATCCTGCAGTCGCGATGCATTTTCAAATATCAGAAGAGGAGGGAAATGCTGAGGCTGAAATATAAAAATATAAGTCATCTTTCAAACCAAAGGATTCCTTTCTGGGACATATAAAATACCCTGATTTCGCCTTTTTCACCCATCCTCCCCTCACTTTTTTCAGACCCATTTCTTGGGACTTGTATTAGAGTTCTCCAGAGAAACAGAAATGATAGGATGTATACAGGTAGAGATGAAGATGTATTTTAAGGAATTGGCCCGTGTGATTGCAGAGGTTGGCAAGTCCAAAATCTGATGGAGGAGGCTGGTAGGCTGGAGAAAATCTGATGGAGG